>NC_052307.1:77408254-77474124 GCF_016432855.1 Salvelinus namaycush
AGAAAGACACAGAGTGACGTTTGTTGGAAATTAAGGGACATTTGGTAATTTAATGCTTGGATGCAGAAGAGCTATGTTCTTCCTCTGCAAATGTACAAGTAAAGTACCTAATAATGCCAGGCAATTAGAAGTGACTGCTGCTAGAAAACAGGGGCTGGAGTGATTGCATATTGTGGATTAGGCTGCATTAGCCAACCGGCGGAGAGGAGAGAGGTCGACACTGAAAGGTGGTGTTATACGAGTACCAAGGACAATGCCTTAAATGCCACACTTCAGCAGCGAGAAGGGATTTGCTTCTAATTAATTTCCAAAGATTTTCATCCCCCCCATTCGGAAGGCCAGCCTGGTAGGAACAGAACGGAGGAGCTGCTCTCCTGCAGCGACAGCCCTGAGCAAATGTTCGACATCATTAAAAACATCAAGTGCCTTTCACTCCCCTCACTGCTGCTATCTGGATCTGCTGTTCATGTCGCTGATAAAACACTGTGAACGTGATGCACCATCACAGCTCTTTCTGCAGGCTCCAAACAGTCCTGTGCCTCCACTAGGGTACCTGTAGACCCAGCTTCATTTAATGTGCCAGACAGACATGAAGAAAGAAACAGTTACATTTTAAAAATGTTTTTCAAGGGTTGTTAATCAATTTAATCTCTCAGGGTTGATTACATTTAGCCATCAATTGATTAATCTACCAATTCATCTACTGGTTTGTCTATAGACTTCTAATGGAAGTTTTCAAGGCCAAGAACTTCAGGCAATTTCTTCATTTTGAAAGGATATCTTAAATGTATTTTACTGCCTCTCTCTTCTGAGTTTCACGGGCATGCACACACACACACACACACACACACATGCACACACACACACACACACACACACACACACACACACACACACACATACACACACACACGTGCATGCACGCACACACACGCATCCCTAGCTCAGGGCAGTTTATCTGAGTGGTGCCATCTGATGGGAGGATTTAGAGTTGAGAAGGGCTGTGGTTCTGGATGACAGATTTTAATTACAGAAACATGGACTAGTGACACAAGAATTGCCAGGTTGAGCGGAGCGGCAGCCAATGACGAGCCTGATAACCAGATGACGAGCGCAGGGCAGATAATTAGCTATAAAAGGGCAGTTATTGCTGATGTGCCACGTCAGCTGGAGGAATGCCATGCTGCACGGCCATCACTGACTTAGAACAGGCCTGAGAGCTACGTCCTCACCTTTGACTGTAGGTCCTCACTATGAGGCATATCACGCCATGCTGCACGAAGCTGAGAAAAGTAGAACCAAAGTCAATGTTTGTGCTGTGTATTCACCTCACCACTGCACACACCTCATTGGCTAGTATGGAATCCCTGCTGTAATTATTAGTGGATGTGGTTTTAAGGCCATGACCCTTCCTTCCTGTTTATTTACCACTATAAAACTAATTACAAGCTGTTTTTCTGATCTAAATGTGCACATTATTCTTGGTCTGTGTGCAGTCAAAGTTTTGCAAGCTACCTGTATACTAGAGCTCTGCAGTGTTCAATTTAAAGTGTTCTACAACTTTGAATTTCGTTTCCACTGCTCTACAGGCTTCTTTGCTCCATTGCTCTGTTGGAATAGAAGTACGCAGCACTGCTTCTATCGTTAGCGTCGATCATATAGTGCATTCGAAAATTATTCAGACCCCTTGACTTTTTCCACATTTTGTTACGTTACAGCCTTATTCTAATATATATATTTTTTAATCCTCATCAATCTACACACAATACCCCATAATGACGAAGCAAAAACAGGTTTGTAGAAATTAAAAAATATTACATTGACGTAAGTATTCAGTCTCTTTACTCAGTACTTTGTTGAAGCACCTTTAGCAGCGATTACAGCCTTGAGTCTTCTTGGGTATGACACTACAAGCTTGGCACACCTGTATTTGGGGAGTTTCTCCCATTCCTCTCTGTAGAGCCTCTCAAGCTCTGTCAGGTTGGACGGGGAGCGTTGCTGCACAGCTATTTTCAGGTCTCTCCAGAGATGTTCGATCAGGTTCAAGTCCTGGCTCTGGCTGCGCAACTCTAGGACATTCAGAGACTTGTCCCAAAGCCACTCCTGCGTTGTCTTTTTGTATTTGTATTTATTATGGATCCCCATTAGCAGCTACTCTTCCTGGGGTCAAGCAAAAATTAAGGCAGTTTATAAAAATTTTAAAACACATTCACAGATTTCACAACACACTGTGTGCCCTCAGGCCCCTACTCCACCACTACCACATATATACAGTACAAATATATGTGTAAGTGTGTGTGTAGTGCGTATGTTATCGTGTGTGTGTGTGTGTATGCATGTGTCTGTGCCTATGTTTGTGTTGCTTCACAGTCCCCGCTGTTCCATAAGGTGTTCTTTAATCTGTTTTTTAAATCTAATTTTACTGCTTGCATGAGTTACTTGATGTGGAATAGAGTTCCATGTAGTCATGGCTCTATGTAGTACTGTGCGCCTTCCATAGTCTGTTCTGGACTCGGGGACTGTGAAGAGACCTCTTGTGGCATGTCTTGTGGGGTATGACATGTATAGTGTTGAGTCATCCACATACATAGACACTATGGCTTTCCTCAAAGTAAGTCTTGGCTGTGTGCTTTGGGTTGTTGTCCTGTTGGAAGGTGAACCTTCGCCCCAGTCTGAGGTCCTGAGCGGGTGAACCAGGTTTTCATCAAGGATCTCTCTGTACTTTGCTCCGATCTTCTTTCCTTCGATCCTGACTAGTCTCCCAGTAACTGCAGCTGGGAAAAATCCCACAGCATGGTGCTGCCACCACCATACTTCACCGTAGGGATGGTGCCAGGTTTCCTCCAGACGTGACGGTTGGCATTCAGGCAAAGTGTTCAATCTTGGTTTCATCAAACCAGAGAATCTTGTTTCTCATTGTCTGAGATTATCTTGGTGCCTTTTGGCAAACTCCAAGTGGGCTGTCATGTGCCTTTTACTGAGGAGTGACTTCCATCTGGCCACTATCATAAAGGCCTGATTGGTGGAGTGCTGCAGAGATGGTTGTCCTTCTGGAAGGTTCTCCCATCTCCACAGAGGAACTCTGGAGCTCTTTCAGAGTGACCATCGGGTTCTTGGTCATCTCCCTGACCAAGGCCCTTCTCCCCCGATTGCTCAGTTTGGCCGGGCGGTCAGCTCTAGGAAGAGTCTTGGTGGTTACAAACTTCATTTAAGAATGATGGAGGCCACTGTGTTCTTGGGGACCGTCAATGCTGCAGACATTTTTTGGTACCCTTCCCCAGATCTGTGCCTCAACACAATCCTGTCTCGGAGCTCTACGGACAATTCCTTTGACCTCATGGCTTGGATTTTGCTCTGACATGCACTGTCAACTGTGGGACCTTATATAGACAGGTGTGTGCCTTTCCAAATCATGTCAAATCAATTGAATTTACCACAGGTGGACTCCAATCAAGTTGTAGAAACATCTCAAGGATGATCAATGGAAACAGGATGCACCTGAGCTCAATTTTGAGGTTAATAGCAAAGGGTCTGAGTACTTATGTAAATAAGGTATTTCTGGGGGGGGGGTTCAAAAATGTCTAAAAACCTGTTATTGCTTAGTCATTACGGGGTATTGTGTGTAGATTGCTGAGTTTTTATTTTATTTGATATATTTTAGAATAAGGCTATAACGTAACAAAATGTGGAAAAAGTCAAGGGGTCTGAGTACTTTCCGAAGGCACTGTATATACTTGAGATCAGTGAGTGCTCCTAACACGCAGGCCTTGGGATTGTTCATTCCTGGACAGAAGCTGCAGTAAGCAGCAGCACACAGGAGCCAGTGGCAGAGAGAGGCCCTCCTGTCTGCTACAGAGCATGGAGGGGATCCCTGAGCCGGCTCTTTCTCCTTATTCTCCAGTTGCAGCCTGCTGGTCTGTAGATACATTGGCGTCTAGTAGACTGGCTGGGAGTAGTGCAGTGTGAACGGTAACACCCAGGACAAATTACACGGCAGGAGAAGAGGGGCCTCTCCACCACTGAGCCATGGTGGCATCACAGGGGCGGAAAATGACAATTCCCTGAAAAGGTCATACAAGACGCCTGCGCTGCGATACGAGCTTACAGCCAATCTGACAATCTTAATTCAAATCATGACATTCCCCAAAAAGTACAAGGTTTTCATCTCCCCATGTCAGAACAGTGAACTGACCTTTAGCATTTCAGAACTTCACTGAGTTTTAACAAATGTTAATCAGGCCCCTTCATTAACAGGTCTCCTTCCCGTCGCCTCTCACACCCGCACAATATATGCGTTTCACACAGAGATCCAAAGAGTAATAGGATTTTCTATTATATTCTATTAATATGCATACATTTTCTATGAATTGGATTGCCTGGTATGGTTTTCAGTGATGGTTTTCAGTGATATATTGAATACTGGTCTTAATAAAATGTAAATGTTCTATGCATTCTTTAAAATTCTCTAAATTATTTTTCATCCAATATGTCCAGTAGGTCTCTTTTTAATGGATTATGAATGTTGGAGTACAATAATAGCATTTTTATACAAAAGCAGTAGTTGTATTGTGACAGAGGAGGTAATACACCTTGATGCTTCTAGTTAATCTTTAAAACCTTACGATATCACTGTAGTGTATAGTATATCATCATAGTAGCAGTATGAATAGGAGATCAGCTAGTGATGGATTAATTAAGACTGTGCTGCAGGAGATAATATTCTCTCTCTCACTCTTTCTCTCGTTCTCTCTCTTTCTATCTCTTGCTACCTCTCTCTCTCTCTGGTTTCAGAATGGTGACTGAGACTATGCAGCCACTATGGGGAGCTGCTCTGTGCTAATGCTCAGGTAACAGGCTGTGTGGCACTGTGCAGTACTTTCACATACCAGTGTACGTGCATGTGTAGTGCACACGTGTCCGTGTTTTTGTTGTCGTTGTGTTTTTGTGTGAACCTTTATGTCTCTGCCTGTCTCTGTAGGAGGTGTGGCAGTTAGCTCCGAAGAGTAGCAACTCAAAAACACTAACTCTCTGGCCATGTATCTGGTGTGATCGCCTTCCCCCGAAACGACCCAGAGCTCCCACTGAAATCCAAACATGGCGAGTGATACCACACCTGTTTGCGTCCCTTGTGGACCTGGGGAAAGCCTGGAGAGATAGGCCAGCCTCCCGCTCACCTGCACAGCACAGCTGGGTGCCCAGATTAATAGGCAAGATAGGCCTATGTACTTAGTCATCACTCTGATTGTGTGTGGCCAGGCAGACCCAGGCTGTGTGCCCAGGCTGTGTGCAGGTGGGGAAGCCAGATGATGAGCAATGGTGACATGGTAAATGAAGATATGCTGAGAAGCCTTGGAACTGCATAATGACTTCTGTTTGTCTCCATAAAATCCACAGCTCGTATCTCATACACCTCACCGCTGGTGCTCTCTGGCTCCCCCTCTGTTCTGAAGTAGGCTCCAGTACAACAGTGTCTAACATCACTCTACACACTGTGGGCTTTTCCTCATCCCCCTACTCAAAGTATTGCCATTACACCATAGGACAACATGATGCTTTGTAGCAAGAGACCCTGTATGGCTACTTAAAAGGAGAGTGGCGGGCTCTACATAGAGCAGTATTATAATCTGTGCCCTGGTGTCATGCACGCCTTCTGTGTAGTTGGTTGTAAATGCTCCTGTTACCCTTACCCTGTCCTGTTAGAGTCAGTCAGACAAGGTTACCCTCCTTTCTCTACACAGGCCTTCACCCCCACCCCCCAAAGCTGAAAACACAATTTTTTCCCCCCAAGTGGTGGAAGGTCACCTGTGCTCTCAAGACTGTTTAGCAAGGTCAGCCAGTAATGAGCTGCAACTACTTTATTTGTGAGTCGGAGGCTCGAAGGGATTAATTGTCCCCACTCTGTCTCATCCATGATCTGAGGGCCCTTTGTCAAAATGATCCATGGCTTTCGTCCCGCGGGCCGACGCTTTCATTATTGAGGTGCTGGCTAATCGATAGATGCATTTTTAGCGTTGTGCCCTGTAACTTTTATCAATCCTTATTATCTAATGAGTAATACAGGCCTGTTAGAGGGCCCTATCTGCACATCCGAGGCCTCATGCATTTTTAATTGGACCTGATAGTATTAACGGCTGAATATGCAGCCAGCCCATTCACAGACCTGCCCCAGCCTGAAGTGAAGTGCCTTAAATTAAAAGCCCTATAGAAATCAATAGTGCTGGCGTCTATGAGAGAGGAGAGAGCACATATCCTGGACAGCCAGGCCGCTGACACGCCTCTCACCATATGCTGCTGGCTGTGCTGAGCCTCTCTAGCCTCTCTAGTCTGTTTAGTGTGTCCTAGTGAGCACCAGAAATCACCCCTCCAAAATAGAGGCCAATATTGGAGGGCCTGTTTGATGGGGCTTAAAAGTTTGCATTAATGCTGCATTAATGGCTTGTCTAGCTGGATGACTTTTTTTAGAGTGAAGCATAACATGCTGAGCGGCACTGTCAAAAAATATTACATGGGCAAATGGCATGCAAAGCATTAATTTAAAGCTGAGATCCCACTCTGTGTGACGCAACAAAGAGAGACTGACAAACAGCTTGCAAGTGGGCAATTACTACTGACAGAGTGCACTTTGACTCTGCATTAGGCAAATTCATTTGACAGTTGCTCAATACAATTCTATAACATGCCAGGCTTATATTGTACATGTTAGCCGGATGTTGAAAGTGCTTGAAAGTATTTTTTATAATGCATCTTTAAATCACATCAAATGAAATTCATCTCCAGAGAACCATACAGTGTGATCGGTGGACTCAGAATCTAAGCTCTCAGACACAGAGACAGGGAGAGAGATGCAGCTTCTGAGCAGTGTGTTTGCTGCAGGTCATTTTCAGTAAAGGACTCATATGATTTGATATAAATTTCATACTGGCTGGAGATTGTCTATTTTTTCCCCTCGAAAGGTCTGGATCATTTCTGGGTATGTATTCCTCATCTTCCGTAAATTGGAAGGTTTATCCTACACATATACTCTGACACATAGATTTGTAAGGCAGAGTAAAAATAGGCAACCTCCAGCGAGCGGGGGCCATGGAGAGACTGTGTGAACAGAACTCATTAAAACTCCAGCTCACACACAGAGACTCTTCTGCTCGTGCTGCAAGCGCAGGGTTGAGCTAATTTGTGAGTGAGTCCAAGGCTGTTGTCCAACAACACATTTCTAATTGTCACTCGCTCCACCCCTACACCCAACACCTCCACCCTCCCACCACCTCCACCCTCCCCTCCCCTCTCACCACCCCAGCTTTCCTCCTGCAGGAGCTGTGAGTCGCAGCTGAAAAATAGATGAGATCTTTGTCACTCAAATCGCTGTACGTTCTTTAAGTGCTGTCAGAGTGGGGATGAGGCCAACATGTATTATGGAACACAGTAGGGCCTGCTAAGGACCTCTCCTCTGCTCTCCATCCTGCAACCCGCCTGGACTATGCTACAGAACTGTCTGAGCATGGGCGGATTGGCCATCTGGCAATTCTGGCAAATGCCAGATGGGCTGAACCATCTTTTTGTTGGGTGGGCTGGTCCCAAATAAATGTATCATGGACACAGTCAGTGGCCCATGGTTCTGTTAAGTTTTTTTATATTTTTATATTTTTGTGCAATTTCCCTGTTGTGGTCATAATATATTTGAGCATTTGCTTGATCAGTGGGCAATGGCCGGGCCCCCCCTACCAAGATGGGCCGGCCCGGTTTTCTTATTGGCTGAGTCTGTGCTGAGAAATGACTATGCTTAGCAGCGACAGATCAGCTGCTGCTGCAGAAGACAATTCAGTTGAGGCAGGGAGAAAACAGAGAAAGATAAACACACTGACACTGATGTATCCCGCTGCTTCCTGTTCATATTTTGGCTGTATATCGTATGAAATAGTAGGCTGATTAACACTTAGGCCTAATTAATGAAGGAGGTATTCGGGGGAACGCATATGACAGGTAGTAACTTGCAATAGCCAAAAAGTCGCTTGATTGGCTTTTATAAGACATAAGCCAACAGCCATCTATAAGACATTAAATACAGTGCTACTGCTTTTTATTTCATACAAGTCATGTATAACAATGGAACCCTGAATTAATGCATAATAATAGCTAAATGATCCTCTGTTAAAGGTCAGTGTATGGTCCCCTGGTTGTCTGGTCCCAGTGATGCTAGGCTTAGTAGCACAGACAGCTCAGCTGCTGCTGCAGTCGTTAAGTGCAGTGGAGGTAGGAAGAAGAAAGAGAGAGACACACTGACACATGTACTGCCAGGTTTAATATTTTGGCTCTATAATATGGGGGGGTGTGTATGAAAGCCAGGCACTTACAGTATATTTGCAATATAAGTAGTTTTGCTTTGATGAGCCAATGGTTATCTATTAGGCATTTATTCAGTCATCTTTCTTCTTTATCTAATACATGTGTTTATTCATTCAGGCAGTGTGGTCCCCTGGTATTCTGGTACCAGTGCTGTGGGAAAGGATGCTAGGCTTAGCAGAGACAGCTCAGAGATGAGTGCATTGGAGGTAGGAAGAAAACAGAGAGACACGGATGTATTGCCAGTTCCTTAATATGTTGGCTCTATATGTAATAGCAATTAACACTTAGGAGTGAAAGACAAACAGACAGTGTGACAACAGAGGAGCACAAGGAGAAGCACAGAGTGGCGCCCAGTGATGTTGGCTGGTGTGGCTAAAATGCCAGGGCTGAATTTTCATCCCAATCTGCCCCTGTATCTGAGGAAGGGAGTTGGACACATGGCTATGCCTGTTGTAATATAGAATTCTATAATAATATCTCAAGTTTAAAGCTAATTAATCTCAGAGGTATCTCCGGGTTTAAGGCCTTTCTGCTCTGTCTGAGGCAGCTAATTCCCCCCATCTGGAGTGTTGAGCAGCGTTTACCAGAGTTGACCAGATTAGGCCCAGACACAGGCTCTGTTAAAGGGAGCTGCTGTTCTCTTCAGATTGGAGATCTGCCCTCATTGTGTTACTGTGTGGGCCCTGTGTAGGGGATAGATGAATAAAGGGCTATTGTCTGTGCCTGTGACAGGTTTGACTGGAAGGCTAGAAACGGAACCCTTACCACAAAAGAAAAGAAAAACCTTTTACTGGTGTGTGAAGCATGTTGAACATTATCATTTTAATCCATGTACATGTACGCTTCGGCATTTCCAATGTTGTCCTGCATTCTGTTTGGTGTTTCAGCTTATTGGCCCTGGATGATAGATATTCCTTGATGAATGTTCTTTTTCAGGGCGAGCTTAAATTGCATGAACGAGATACACATCTCCACAGATTAACAAAAAGCTTCAGTTTCCCTCAAATGTTGGAATTAGACCTGTCTAAAACATCTTTATTGTGTTCAGTGGATGTGCTCATAGCCAGTAAATTGGAATAGTTTATCTAAAGTTCAAACTCACTCACTTTAAACTTTTTCTCTGTAGTGATTGTTTCATGTCTGTTTTTGAGGGCACGGACCTGTTCTGGTAGACCCAAGGTCACACATTATGAAGGGCTGGATGAATAGGGCTGAATAGGGAATGAGTCGGGCCTTCCATGGGAATTGGGCCTCTGCAGGAAGCTTACAGATGTGATCTAACACCATGCCCAGACCGGACACGCGCGTGCGTGCGCCATCGTGTGCAAATTGATTTTGTCCCCCACACTAAACGCGATCACGACACGCAGGTTGAAATATCAAAACAAACTCTGAACCAATTATATTAATTTGGGGACAAGTTGAAAAGCATTCAACATTTATGCCAATTTACCTAGATGGCTTGCAGTTGCTAGCTAATTTGTCCTATTTAGCTAGCTTGCTGTTGCTAGCTAATTTGTCCTAGGATATAAACGTTGAGTTGTTATTTTTCCTGAAATGCACAAGATCCTCTACTCCGACAATTCATCCACACATAAATGGTCAACTGAATCGTTTCTAGTCATCTCTCCTCCTTCCAGGCTTTTTCTTCTTTGGACTTTATATGGCGATTGGCATCTAACTTTCATAATAAGGTGTATTACCACAACCGACCGACCGACCTCAGTTCATCTTTCAATCACCCATGTGGGTATAACCAATGAGGAGATGGCACGTGGGTATGTGCTTCTATAAACCAATGAGGAGATAGGAGAGGCAGGACTTGCACCTCGTTCAGCGTCACAAATAGAACTGACTTCTATTTTAGCACTTGGCAACGCAGATACTCGTTGGCGCGCATGAGCAGTGTGTAACGGCAGTCTAAGTCTTTTTCCTCCTCGGACGAGGAGAGGCGAGAAGGATCGGAGGACCAATGTGCAGCGTGGTAAGTTTCCATGATTTAATAACATGAAAACAAATTACAATTACAAAATAACAAAAATAACTAACCGTCACAGTCCCGTGTGGCACAAACACTGACACAGAAAACAACCACCCACAAAATCCCAACACAAAACAAGCCACCTATATATGATTCTCAATCAGGGACAACGATTGACAGCTGCCTCTGATTGAGAACCATATTAGGCTGAACACAGAAACAGACAAACTAGACACACAACATAGAATGCCCACCCAGCTCACGTCCTGACCAACACTAAAACAAGCACAACACATAAGAACTCTGGTCAGGATGTTACACAGTGTGGGTGCAATGATTAAATAACATGTATGTGTACATTTATTTTGCAATGCTCGCACACGCGACGTGACCGGTGTGGTCAGCATGTAACTCCCCTACAGGCAAACAGGTGAGTCAGCCCAGTGCCTTACAGCCCTGCCACACCCTGCACCATGTCTCTGTGAGGGAGACACCGAAGGAGAGAAAGAGAGAGAGAGAGACCGAGAGAGAGAGATACATAGATAGAGACAGAGAGATACAGAGAAACAGACAGAGCATGGATAAGAAGGGTAACAGCGACAGTCGGATAGTGCAAATGAGAGGAAAGTTGTTGAAAATATATGTGAAAGGTGTTATGTATTTGTCATAATGTTTCCAAATGTAGAGAGAGGGGGGAAGAGTGAGAAAGGATGAGAAACAAAAAGAGGCACAAGATCAAAGGTTCATCTGAAACCCTCACAATGATGTCAAACCCCTGTGCTTAGACTACACTTGACCACCTCTGTTCACAGTTGGCCACCTCTATTCTATATTACCGGACTGGATCCTGAATACGGCTGACTCACATTAGTTAAATGAATTTCTCCATGTGCCATTTAGGATGGGCATTGTGAGACACCAGGCTTCCCCAATCATGTCACTCACATCCGACGGTGACGCATCACTGAGGTGGTTTTGACACAAGATGTCGGACGGAGTCACACTCCACCTCTACCTTCTCCCTATCCATTAGGCTCTGCACGCCATAGTTGAGAGGGAGCGCCAATCGCCTAGCATCAGCTCAGAGAGCGCTGTAGCGGCAGCTCAGGGTTCTCCTCCCCCGCAGATGCACCTTTGGCCGACGGAGGCCTCCTCCTTCCCTTTGTTCTGTGCATCTGTTCAGCGTCAGGTGACAGGGCTTATCAACCTCACTATGGGTCTTAATAAGACAGCCAGGCAGAGTAGAGCAGAGCGCTCACAGTCTCTACCCAGTCTATCTCTGCAGAGACCAGGCCTCCCAGCTCTAACTCCTGTAGATCATACTGTGTGGGCTGAGAACCAGCCCTATTCTCCATCTCTATCTCTTAGGAAAGAGTTGTTTATGTTGCATTGTGAGCAAGTGTACTTGAGGGTGGCTTTGGTGTTTGAATTCAAGAGGCGTTTCATGTTTTGGATGCTTTGTTTGCTGCTCCATTTGTTTCATGGCGGTAAAGTGTTCAGAATATTCAAATCCTACTCATTCAAATACCCTCAGGGAAGGAAAGTTTAGAGGTGTCTGTTTTCCACAGGGACTCCTGACTAGAGTCTGAGAATGACCTTTGATCTTTGACCTAAGCTGTGGCAGTGCTGTTGTTACCAGTATTGCTATGCTGCAGAGCCCTTCTCCCTTCTCAATACTCATTAATGTATGCCACTGATAACACTGAAGTAATACTAACATGGAATCAAGTCTTTATAGACATTATTAAGTCTTTACATGTTTCAAAAACAGTTGTAATTTCACATGGCCTCATACAGTATTACATGCTAAAGGAAAATCTATTCTGCTATTAATATTGCTTGTTATTTTTACTCCAATGATCATCCATCTGGACATTTGTTGAATTGCACCAGGTTGTAACGTAAACTGTAAAGCAAAAAAATGATGTTCAGTTTTCCCAGTCAGTGTGGTGATGAGTGGGAGTGGAGCCTCAGGTCTCTGTGGTGCTCTGTATACCTGCAGGGTGATCTGAACCTCTTCCACTCTGCACCGCCATCTCTTCCACCGCCTCCTGGTGGACGGCATCTAACTCTGTGATGTGTGTGTCCCAGCCCACCTGTTCAGGCCTCATTACTGTCAGGCCAGTGTTAATAAATATCCAGGTGCAGTGGGCTCCTCAGCGCCTGCCGTTCATCACCATAGATCTCAGTCTGCAGGGTCCTGTGTACTGCAGCGCTGCAGCCGCCCTGACGGGAACCATGATTACACTGTAAGCACTGTAGTTATTCACTCTCCGCCCAAACTCTGGCACAGCGCTCCATCTTAGACACACACATACACATACAAGCGTATGCACGCCCACACACACACACACACATAGGCACACACGCACAAAACACACATAAACTCACGATGACAAACCAACAGTTGCAGATATTCGCTCTCTGTCATTCACACTCTGTTTTGTGCACACATACAACACAAGCACCCTGACTGTGACTGTGAGTTAGCAGTGGTTGGAAGTTCCCATTTGCCCTGCACTCAAAACCATTACTGTAAAAACAGCCTTTATAGCACTCTCCTGCTATGGCTGCCTGGAGGCATATTATGGTTTGAATAAAGAGTACACTCACAAGTAACACATTTTGGGGAAATGGTCAATGGGCAGCACTGTGAATGTGTCAATAAACTGTTACTGTAATATTTGTTTATGGAAAATTTCAAATAAATGACTAACAAACATGTATGTTGTTCTCCAAACTGTTTGATAAGGGGATGGGTGGGCTTACTTTGATGTTTGTCACAAAAACAATGATGAAAACAGATGTCACAGTGGATGTCCACTCCATTTAAGTCTGGCTGTGTGTTGTTGGGTCAGTGTGAATGGGGGGGGGGGGTAGTTCTGCGTCCCAAATTGTAACCTATTACCTATACAGTGCACACTACCTTTGACCAGGGCCATAGGGCTTTGGTCAAAAGTAGTGTACTATGTAGGAAATAGGGTGCCATTTGGGATGCAGTATGGGTCAGCTGGACATTAGTGGATCTCCTCAGCAGTAGCAGCAGCAATGGTGGTGTGGCGGCCAGGGGAATGACAAGGAGGACACAGCCACTTGACTCTGGAGAAGCAATCAGACTCTAAGGGGTTTAATGCACTGCCTTGGGTCTGAGCCACAGCAATTGGGTTTGATAGCCGTGTCATTATGAGAGGAGGGAGTCTGGAGGTCTTCAGCAGCCAGGGATTAGAGGGAGAGGGGACAGAGAGGGGAACAGAGGGGGTCTCTGTGTCTCACAGTACTGGACCCTGCCCTAACTTACCTCCTCACCCCTTTCCTTACCTCCTCACCCATACTCATCACACCCACACAATCTCACTGATTTCACTTCACACAAGTGCTATGGTCTGGAGTGGAATCCTGGATAAGACAATAGGTCTCTTCTCTCTGGCTGTGTGTGTGGACAGCTCAGTGTTTCTGAGCTTGTTAACCACTCAACATTTTTAATTTGCGGCAGTGGAGGAAATGATTGTTTATCTCCTCCAGATTGGGTAATTAAGAGGATGTCAGTGATAAGATTCTCCCTCATCTCTCTCTCTCTCTCTCTCTCTCTCTCTCTCTCTCTCTCTCTCTCTCTCTCTCTCTCTCTCTCTCTCTCTCTCTCTCTCTCTCTCTCTCTCTCTCTCTCTCTCTCTCTCGCAGTGCATGCTGGGTGTTTTTGGAGTTTGAGTGTTTGGTGTGGAAAGCTCTATCCTAACTAATTTCTTGATTCCTTTCTTTACATGTTATTTTCTATGGTGGAGGGTTAATGCAATATTTGTTTTAGCGGTATCCAAAGTTTTTTTTTCAAAGTTAGGGTGGAAGAGGACAGAGAAACTTTCCTGGGGTTTGGAAGTTGTGGTGTGCGCGATGGCTTCTCAGCCTAGCGCGGAGGAGACGCTGTCTATACAGCATGGATTCAGGTGTGTTCCTGAGAACGGAGTTAAGGTGGAGGAGGTTCTGCTCGCGGTCGGTGAACAGGTAGGAGCTGAGTTTATACATTCTGCTTCTAGAATGAACAAAGCTGTGGTTGTGTTCATGAAAAGGGCTAATTTGGTTGGTAGGCTAATTGCTAGCGGAATATTTGTAAGGGATGTGTTGGTGTCATTTTCACCTCTCTCTACCCCTTCAACAAGAGTTGTAGTGGCAAATTTGCCTCCGTTTATTACGGATGATCAAATTAGGAAAGAGCTGAGTCGTTTTGGTAAGTTTGCTAGCGGTTTCCGTGTACTGTCAGCAGGGTTTCAGGCAGATGCCGTTAAACACGTTGTTTCGTTCCGGAGGCAAGTGTTTATGTTTCTGAACAACAACGAGCAACAGCTAAATGTGCACTTTAAAGTGAGACATGGGGAGGGGCTCTATGCAGGTTTTGCCAGCACAGATAGTCTACGGTGTTTTGAATGTGGGGATTTGGGGCACAAGAGTTTTGCGTGCCCACACAAAGGCCGTAGACAAGGTGAGGGTACAGGCGCCAGTGGGGGAAATCGAGGTCAAAGTGCAGGGGGTAAGGAGATGCAGACAGCAGAGGCTGGGCCTAGTCAGGCTAGAGATGGTGGTGTAGATGAGGTTGGGCCTAGTCAGGCTAGAGATGGTGGGGTAGCTGTAGCTGAGTTTAGTCAGGCTAGAGATGGTGGGGTAGTGGAGGCTGGGTCTAGTCAGGCTAGAGATGGTGGGGAAGCAGAGGCCGGGTCTAGTCAGGCTAGAGATGGTGGGGTAGCTGAGGCTGGGCCTAGTTATGCTATGGAGGGTGGTGTAAAGGGTGCTGGGTCTAGGCAGGATATGGATGGTGGTATAGAAGAGGCTGAGTCTAGTCAGGCTATGGATGGTGGGGTAGCTGAGGCTGGCCCTAGTCATGCTATGGAGGGTGGTGTAGATGATGCTGGGCCTAGTCATGCTATGGAGGGTGGTGTAGATGATACTGGGTCTAGTCAGGTTATTCTAGTGGATGAGGAGAGTATAGTGGGGAAGTGTAAGAGATTAGGGGTGGAGGAGGAGGGTGTCAAACGGAAAAGGAAAAAGGGTGTGGGCAAAGGCACAATGGAAATGTTGCCTGTTGCTGTGGGTGAGGCCCTAACCAGAGAGAAAGAGCAGGTGGTCAGGGTGGGAGATAGAGAAGAGGAGGAAAGTGAGTCTGAGGAAGAGGATGAGGAGTTATTTTTTTCAGACTCTTCTTCAATTGGCCCGGAGCTGACAGCCAGTCAACCAGAGGGGTCTAAGTACACGTTGAGAGAACTGACAAGGTTCCTGAATGAGACTAAGGGGAAAAAAGTTAATCTTGAGGCTTTTTTTCCTGATCCTAGAAAGTTTGTAAGATCAGTAAAACATGCAATGAGAAATGAGGGGCATGGTGTCCTCTCACCCAGGAAACGGTTTAGGTTGAGGAAGTGGGTCACAACAGTGCGTAAAGGTTTACCTTCAGACACTGTTTAAATGTTTAATTTCTTTCTGACACTGGGGCTTTTTGAGCTTTGCTATTGGTCTATTTCTCTGCTGGCTTTTCTCCCACTTCTTATGGAGACTCTTCGGGTAGGCTCGCTTAATATAAATGGCGCCAGAGATGCGGGAAAGAGGAGTGTGTTGGGTGAATATGTAAAACAAAAAAAAGTACATGTGTTGTTTCTGCAGGAGACGCATAGTGATGTGGTGAATGAAGTTGATTGGGGGCTCTGGTGGAAAGGGGCAAGTGTGTTGAGCCATGGGACAAATCTTAGTGCAGGGGTGGCAGTCCTTTTTGCACCGGGTCTGTCAGTAAAAATTTGCTCCTCAAAGGAAGTGTGTAAGGGTAGGTTGCTTGTTGTTAAAGCAGAAATTAACAGCATGGGTTTTGTTTTTATAAATGTGTATGCGCCTAACACAGGGAGAGAAAGAGGGGTTCTATTTGGGAGTCTTAGACAGGAACTCTCACAAGTAGCGCCTGAGGAGACGCTGGTGATCGGAGGTGACTGGAACTGTACAATGGATTTTACAAAAGACAGAAATGGGGAAGAGCCTCATTCAGTGTCAGTGGGAGTGTTAGGGGACATCATTAATCAGTTTGACCTAGTGGATGTTTGGAGAACTAAACATCCAAACACAAGACAGTATACATGGGTGAAGGTTTTTGGGGCTAGGGTGAGTGCAGCCCGACTTGATCGTTTTTACATATCTAGGAATCAGAGCAATAGGCTGCTGGGCGCTACCATTCTCCCAGTGGGTTTTTCGGACCATCACATAACCATGGCTCGGCTGTCTATTTCACCAGGGCCCCGGCAGGCATCTTATTGGAAGTTCAATGTAAAGCTCTTACAAGATGCCACTTTTTGCTCAGTTTTCCAGACCTTTTGGGAAAGGTGGGGGCAGCGAAGAGAGGAGTATGAGTCTCTGAGTCAATGGTGGGATGTGGGGAAAGTGCAGATTCGGCTTTTCTGTCAACAGTACACAGCTCTCTCATCATCAGAGGCTAGGAGAGTATTGGGGGAACTAGAGCGGTGTATTAGTGAGATGGAGGTAGAGATGGTGGGGCAAGGCAATGTAGGCCTCCAGGCTAATTTAGCCGAATTACGTAGGGACCTGGGCAGTTTTTTCCAGGTTAAAGCAAAGGGAGCACTTGTAAGAGCTAGGTTCTCCATGCTCAAGGAGATGGATGCTCCCAGCTCCTTCTTCTTTGGTTTGGAAAGACAGAGCAGTGAAGCCAAGGGTATGCATTGTCTACGGCTGTCTGATGGGCGGGTGACCTCTGTGGTGGGGGAGATGCGGGAGCGGACTGTGGAGTTTTATACTGAATTGTATAGGGCAGAAATGTGTGATCCTATGTGTGCTCAGGTCTTGTTCGCAGGACTCCCTAAGCTCTCTCGGGCACAGAGGGATGAAATGGACATTCCTCTGTTGTCACATGAACTGGCAGAGGCCGTAACCCAGATGTCCCCCGGTCGTGCACCGGGGGTCGATGGACTCCCAGTGGAGTTTTACAAAAAATTCTGGGGAATAATTGGACAGGATTTCTTTTGCGTCTTGCGTGAATGCATCGGGGTAGGAGAGTTGCCGATGAGCTGCCGTCGGGCGGCTCTGACTCTCCTGCCCAAAAAAGGGGACTTGTGTGAACTTAAGAACTGGAGGCCTGTGGCATTACTCTGTGCGGACTACAAGATTTTTGCCAAGGTCCTCTCTAACAGACTGAAGTCCCATCTGGACTCTATAATACACAAGGACCAGACATATTGTGTACCGGAACGCTCAATCACGGACAACTTGTTCTTGATTAGGGACATGTTGGACTTGTCGAGAGGTTCTAATGTGAACTTTGGACTGGTCTCTTTAGATCAAGAGAAGGCTTTTGATAGAGTGGATCATGAGTATCTGTTTAATGTGATGTCTGTGTTTGGGTTTGGGAAGAGTTTTGTGACCTGTGTGAAGCTGTTGTATGCTGGGGTGTCATGTATGGTTAAGGTGGGAGGGGGGCTCAGTAGGCCAGTCTGGGTGAGACGGGGCATTAGACAAGGATGCCCTCTATCTGGGCAGCTATACACACTAGCCATTGAGCCTTTTTTAGGACTGCTACGCAGGAGACTGCAGGGAGTGTGCTGGACAGGCATGGGTGTGGTGACAGGAATAGCAGTCTCAGCATACGCAGATGATGTTTCTGTGATGGTCAGGGATGGGCAAGATATGCAGGAACTAGAGACCAGTCTGAAGGTGTACGAGGGAGCTTCATCAGCTAAGGTAAACTGGGGAAAGAGCAAAGCTCTGTTATGTGGGGCATGGGGGGATAGGGCTCCTCCTCTGCTTCCAGGGGGTTTGCAGTGGGGTTGTGAAGGGCTTAAAGTGTTGGGGGTGTACCTGGGCTCGGAGAGGTGGGTCAGGAAGAACTGGGAGGGGCTGTCACAGGCAGTGGTGTCAAGACTGGCCAGGTGGAGGTGGCTCCTATCCCAAGTGTCATATAGAGGGAGGGTGCTGATAATTAACAACCTGGTGGCATCTTCCTTGTGGCATAAACTGGCTGTCCTCAACCCCCCCGCCGGTCTGCTTGCAGACCTGCAACGCAAGCTGGTGGATTTCTTTTGGTCGGGACATCACTGGCTGAAGGCAGCAGTGTTGTACATGACCGTCCACGAAGGAGGACAGGGCCTGGTGGAACTGGAGAGCAGGATGGCTGCTTTCCGGCTAAAGGCGGTACAGAGACTGCTGTATCATACCGATGTTGGCTGGAGGGAACCAGCATGCGCACTGCTGAGGAGAGCTGGTGGATTAGGGTTGGACCGGCAGCTGTTCCTCATGAAGCTGGAGAGGCTGAGTACAGCAGGTCTCTCAGAGTTTTACTCTGCGGTGCTGAGGGCCTGGCAGCTGCTAAGGCCCATACGAGAAGGGGGTGTGGAGCCTGGGCAGTGGGTGTGGGAGGAGCCTATTTTCCACAACCCAGCCATCCCTTTGAGATCGGTTCAGTCTGCCACCCTGCAGAGGCAACTGATGGCAGGGGGTTTACGAAGGCTAGGTGACCTGAGACTGCTGGGAGAGGAGGGGTGGAAAACCCCGGAGGTCTTGGCGCAACAAACAGGAATAACGTCTCTTAGACTGTTGGAGAGATTCCTGGAGGAGGTCCAGGAGGCACTGTCTGAGCAGGTAAGGGGGGTGTTTGAGAGGCCAAAGGGAGAGGGGCCACCAATGTTTCCGCCACTGCAGGTGACGGCAGAGACTGGAGACTGGCAAGGGGGTCTGGAGGACTTGTTAGATTTTAACACTCCGAGCCTGGGGGAATTTGAGGGGGTGGGAGGTAAAGCTCTCTACAACCTCTGCGTTAAGGTTAGGAACATTAGAAGTCTAACAGGAGTGAAGGCACATCAGTGGCAGGGGGTATGTGGGGCGGAGAGTATGGTGGGTTTTAGATGGAGGGCGCTCTACAAACCCCCAGTACCAAAGAGGTCAGGGGACCTCCAGTGGAGGGTTCTTCATGGAGCCCTGGCCACTAACAGCTGGTTGGCACGTGTTGATCCGGGAATTGGGCAGGGGTGTCCTTTCTGTCAAATGAATGAAACTGTGATTCATGTGTTTTCTGTGTGCACCAGGTTAATGCCATTAATGTCTCTGTTGGAATGTCTGTGTGAGAGGTTGGGGGTGGTTTTTGCTGTTGGGATGTTTATAATGGGATACAGGTATTCGAGTAAGGAGAAAGAAAAATGTGTTTTGTTGAATTTTCTGTTTGCTCAGGCAAAATTAGCTATTTGGCTAACAAGGAGAAACAGGGTCAAAGGTGGGGGGATAACAGACCCTTTACTATTGTTTAATGGGATGGTCTCTGCGCGCCTTAGGGTTGAGTTTGAGTTCTATAAACTGATCAAATGTGTGGAGATGTTTGAGGAGATATGGTGTGTTGGGGGGGCTGTCTGTATTGCTGGGGAAGATGTTTTGGATATACGGTTGTAGGAGAGGGTATTGTTTTTGTGTATGGTGATGTTGGTTTGTATCATGTGGTAGATGGAAAGGTGAGTATGGTACATGTATGCAGTACAGGATATATTTTTGTTTTTTTATTTTTAGGGGGGGGTGAGTGTTAAATGAAATGAGAATGTTTCAATAAAGAAAGACAAAAAGTCAAAAGTCTCTCTCTCTCTCTCTCTCTCTCTCTCTCTCTCTCTCTCTCTCTCTCTCTCTCTCTCTCTCTCTCTCTCTCTCTCTCTCTCTCTCTCTCCTCTCTCTCTCTCTCTCTCTCTCTCTCTCTCTCTCTCTCTCTCTCTCTCTCTCTCTCTCTCTCTCTCTCTCTCTCTCTCTCTCTCTCTCTCTCTCTCTCTCTCTCTTCTCTCTCTCTCTCTCTCTCTCTCTCTCTCTCTCTCTCTCTCTCTCTCTCTCTCTCTCTCTCTCTCTCTCTCTCTCTCTCTCTCTCTCTCTCTCTCTCTCTCTCTCTCTCTCTCTCTCTCTCTCTCTCTCTCTCTCTCTCTCTCTCTCTCTCTCTCTCTCTCTCTCTCTCTCTCTCTCTCTCTCTCTCTCTCTCTCTCTCTCTCTCTCTCTCTCTCTCTCTCTTACTGTGTTCCAGGAGAAAAACAACAGAATCAGTAGAAACCAAACTAATGTTTATCTCTATAGTAGATTGAGTGCATTATATTGTCATTTTATTTTCATATCCAAAGTATTATCATGTTTACTCTCCTATGGCCGCGTAACATATGCGATCGTTAACTCTCTTGCATAGAATTATCAGACTGGGCTTTGCAATAAACAATGACAGCAATGACAAACATATGACAAAATACAACATGTGTAAGTACCTGATAATAGATAGGAGACACATTAGTTGAGCAAGGCTTGATGTTGTTGATGGCTGTAGATGAATAAATCCGTAACAACAACTCTGTATTAGCAGGGAGCTAACACGACCGTTACATTAGAGCATGCTAGCTAACTCACTCCTACAGCAATTATCTAACAGGTACCGTACACATACACTACCAGTCAAAAGTTTGGACACACCCACTCATTCCAGGGTTTTTCTTTATGTTTACTATTTTCTACATTGTAGAATAATAGTTAAGACATCAAAACTATGAAATAACAAATATGGAGTCATGTAGTAACCAAAAAAGTGTTAAACAAATCCAAATATATTTTATATTTGTGATTCTTCAAAGTAACCACCCTTTGCCTTGATGACAGCTTTGCACACTCTTGGCATCCTCTCAACCAGCTTCACCTGGAATGCTTTTCCAACAGTCTCGAAGGAGTTCCCACATATGCCGAGCACTTGTTGGCTGCTTTTCCTTCACCTTGTGGTCCAACTCATCCCAAACCATCTCAATTAGGTTGAGGTAGGGTGATTGTGGAGGCCAGGTAATCTGATGCAGCACTCCATCACTCTCCTTCTTGGTCAAATAGCCATTACACAGTCTGGAGGTGTGTTGGGTCATCGTCCTGTTGAAAAACAAATGATAGTCCCACTAGGCACAAACCAGATGGGATGGCGTATTGCTGCAGAATTCTGTGGTAGCCATGCTGGTTAAGTGTGCCTTGAATTAAAAACAAATCACTGACAACGTCACCAGCAAAGCACCATCACACCACCTTCTCCATGCTTCACGGTGGGAACCACACATACGGAGATCATCCGTTCACCTACTCTGCATCTCACAAAGACATGGCGGTTGGAACCAAAAATCATACATTTGGACTCATCAGACCAAAGGACAGATTTCCACCAGTCTAATGTTCATTGCTCGTGTTTCTTGGCCCAAGAAAGTTTCTTTGCAGCAATTCGACCATGAAGGCCTGATTCACGCAGTCTCCTCTGAACAGTTGATGTTGAGATGTGTCTGTTACTTGAACTCTGTGAAGCATTTATTTGGGCTGCAATCTGAGGTGCAGATAACTCTAATGAACTTATCCTCTGCAGCAGAGGTAACTATGGGTCTTCCTTTCCTGTGGCGGTCCTCATGAGAGCCAGCTTCATCATAGCACTTAATGGTTTATGCGACTGCACTTGAAGAAAGTCTCGAAATGTTCCATATTGACTGACCATGTCTTAAAGTAATGATAGACTGTCATTTCTCTTTGCTTATTTGAGCTGTTCTTGCTATAATATGGACTTGTTCTTTTACCAAATAGGGCAATATTCTGTATAACACCCCTGCCTTGTCACAACACAACTGATTGGCTCAAATGCATTAAGAATGAAAGAAATTCCCCAAATTAACTATTAACAAGGCACACCTGTTAATTGAAATGCATTCCAGGTGACTACCTCATAAAGCTGGTTGAGAGAATGCCAAGAGTGTGCAAAGCTGTCATCAAGGCAAACGGTGGCTACTTTTGAAGAATCTCAAATATAAAATATATTTTGATTTGTTTAAACTTTTTTGGTTACTACATGATTCCATATGTGTTATTTCATAGTTTATTCTACAATGTAGAAAATAGTAAAAATAAAGAAAACCCCTTGAATGAGTAGGTATGTTCAAACTTTTTACTGGTACTGTATATACATCAGGAAATGTACATAGTGAACTCGTACACATTGTAAATATGTAAATAGAATACAGTATTTCAGAAAGTGACCTACCACTTGCGTAGAATTATCAGACTTGGAAGAATTGGCGTACGCGATCTCCACCTATCTGCAAGTGTACCCAATGACATACACCTTATTGGCATCTTAATTGAATCGGAATACATAAACATTGAATGCATATTTCTGCAGTGGCACGTGGAAACATAACCAACCCTGTTACAGCTGCACCATAGTAGTTTGGGTAAGGGCGAAACTTGTTACTCTAGCTCACCGATGGTTTCATATTCAGTGGGTGCTTCTCTATTGAGTGAGATCCCTGTGAGCTGCTGATGAGTGTGTGTGAGAAGACAAACTGGCGAGGGTGTGATGGCAGATGCCGGGGTAAGAGTTGTCATCAGCGTTCCTTATGGAAGAGAGCCAGGTCCGTCTCTGATTGGGCTGGCTGCGGCTCCACCATTTGCCACAGCTCAGCTTTGATTAGCGCCTCCATGAAAATGTATGCCCCGTGCTCAAAGAAGTGCTCAAAGAAAACCGGGGGAGTAGCTACCTGTCAGACAATTCACAAATAAGGCTACTTAGTGCGCAGGGAACTGTATATTTTAAAGTCTAATACTCCCAGCCATTTCATTGTAGGGGATTGCCAAATCCCTCATGACTCCACCCTCCTGCTTGCCCCCCTCCCCCCCGGGCCCTTTCTGTGGGTCCCCAGATACACACAGGAGTTACACAGCCAGCCCCCAGAACAGGGATGTGGAGAAAGGGCACTCTCTAAAGCGCACAACAAAGGCTCCCACCAGATGCTGTGAATAACAAAAAACCCTGCAACACAAACACACAATATATAAATGAATCAGGGTGCAGGTAAATAAATAAATAATGTATACGAGGAGCTAATTAAATGTGTTTATTCCTGTTATCATATGCTGCCCTCATTTCCCCCACTTGAAGCCATGAATCATTAAGTGGCTGCTAAATTGGTCTCTGGGGCCGCCACGATGGCAGGGGGCGGTCAGATCCTGTCTGGCAGAAGGCAGGTGTGCGGCGGACGGAAGGCCCATGCTCCTCGGATGGCGGCGCGTGACGGAGGGGAAGGGAAGGGAGCGGGCCTCACGCTGGGAGGTGAGCGGCCAGAGGAGAAGCTGGAGCACAGCGGCTGACAGGGCTGCCCGTCACACGGCCCGCTCCGCTTTGATTAATGAGGGCATTTGAAAGACAATTAGTGGGAGCAGATTTGCCTTCAACCTCCTTATCAATCAGGCCCCTTTAATTCAACGCGTAGCACCCTCTGCGGCGAAAAGGGTGTCTCAGCATTGTGTATCCAGCAAGGGATGGTGGAACAGTTGGTTGGGAGGATGAAGGCTCCATAAACAGAAAACTTCTTAACACACAGCACTTCATGTTACTGTATGGAGGCTATTGAGCCCTTGTAGTTATGTATCTAGCAATTTGAGAGCTTGAGACTATAAGGTTCCTAACGCAAAAAAAATATGATCCTGAGACAATTGACTTTAAAGTTCCAAACCCACATTGGTTTGAATGGTGTCAGCAATTTTTTATTGTATTATTTTGAACTTAACATGAATTGTGGGTATTTAATGTACTATACAGGTAGAGAACATTGAACAGAACAAGGCTATGACAATAACTACATTTTGACAAAAATGCAGATAGAACCTTATAGTCCCAAGCTCTCAAATTGTCTTATTATAGTTAACCAGCACAGACATAATGTGTCTGTGTACCACTTGCTTCACAGAGGAGTGACCAGTTCATAATTGGGGAGTCATGTTGGTCAACTCTCTCAGACCACTCTGCACATCAGCAAAACGTGGAGTGTGTGTGAGCCTACAGTAAGCTGTCCTCATACTTGCCTACTTGCAAGTTTTAAAACTGCTATATACAGGTCTGAAAGGTAACTTTGGTGCGCACCTGTTATCAACATCTTGATGACCAACGTCATTAGAGTCCTGTTTCTAATGTGAAATTATACAGTGAGGTTTTTTCAACTTCCTCTTTCCTGCTTTTATCACATATGGTAAAATTGTATTCATGTATGCAATGTCAGTACTGTCTTTTTAAACTGATTCTATTTAATAACTGGGACAAAATAAGGGCTTTTGTCTACCCTGTGTGGATAGATTTCATAAAGCACCAGTCAATTGACATTTAACAATGTTTTAAGCTGCCTAATTATGAAGTTATGATCCTAAATTGTGGACATAACTCAAATTCTGTGGTATTATATAGGAGGATTGGTATTCATGCTAAGTCCCAGAGAGACACAGTTAAGAAAGTCTCCAGGTAGAAACTATGAAAGTCTTCCATTCACATTTAAGTGACTTCTTAAAAAATGGAAAGTTAGAAAGGTCGATATCGATATAGTGGAGATATTTTGCCTAGTTCCTGACAGCCCTGAAGACTGCTCTACAAATATACATATGAAGAGTCAGCCTGTCTCTCTCTACAGCAGCCCTCACGCACAATTACACTTGTCAATCATTTGAACCCAAATTATTTGAACCACTGGAGAAATGATGCAGATCCGCTGAAGTGCTTAAGGGTGTGAAACTTTATGTGTTTTCATAAAGTTGGAAACAAGCAAGTACAGACGCGTCTCTATTGATCCTGTTCCCTGGAAATAAAATGAGTGCGATAGGCGAGAAGAAACAAACACAACGAGGAAGACAGCAGCCGGGGAGGAAATCGATAGATTCCCTAACTCTGAGGTCAGTCTACTCTCCTGGGTTAGGACGTCTGGAGAGGCAGGCAATGGGTATAGAGGAGGACACGGTCAAGCTCTTCCTAATTTCCCAACATACAGTATCTTAAGCTGGAACGAGGGCCTGTGAACGCAGCTCATATGCGTTTAACCTAGACAGTGTGAGGAGCTGGTAGAACGGGCTCCAGAAGAGCATACACATTAGTGACTCATCTTCGAAATGTCAGATAGTTTCCAGCTAAGGGGTTATTTTTTCTCAGTAGGAGGGATGCAGTACTTAGTAGAAGCAGTGGTCTCAAACGTAAACTTTTTAATGCATTGGTTTAACTGGCGAGCTCCCTGTTATATTACGAGTTTTGTCCTTAGAATACATGCACATTAGGGTGAGTGTATTTTCATGTCTGATGCACATATTGTAAAAGGATATACTGTACGTAAGGACCATAGTAAAAATAGACTTCATACTGCATGTTACAGTCAAGTATGGAATATATTGGACTTCCACTGCACTGCACTCACTGTGAGTGCTCTGATACAGAGCCTAATGGATAGCTTAAGAATTGTGAGAAATATATATATATATAGTAGGCCTATGTCTATATTTCATTATAAAGAAATGTAATGTAAGTGAAGAGCCTGACCATGAGTGTGGTGATCAGGTTGTCTCTGAGGGCTGACACATCTACCTCCATCTCATTAGAGATGGTGCATTAGGCCCCACCGCGCTACAGTAGGTTATGTCCAGCTGTGGTCTCTCACTGGTTCTCCCTGCCTGACTCTCCCCCTGGTGCTAGTTAAGCTAGCAGAGAGGAATGCTCCTGCCTGCCTGCCTGCCTGCCTGCCTGCCTGCCTGCCTGCCTGCCTGCCTGCCTGCCTGCCTGCCGCACTCTATTTCCCATTAGCTGTTTTATTTCACGGGGAATTTGCTTCCTGCATGCTGTAATTGGTATGTAGGCACCTCCTGACGTGGGGCATTAGAATTTTTAACGCAATCTTTTATGCAGGTGAAAGATGCATAAATGACCCTTTCAGTGGCCCGTTATTTGATTGTAATTCTCCATTATTTACCACAACATTGTTGTGAAACACTTGGTTTCAGCAGAGTTAAACATTGTAACTAATGTTATTAGCTGGGTTGCGGGCCTAATGTTTCCCACCAACTTCTCTCATAACACACTGAGATAATAACCTCATCTGAGGCCTGTAAAAACATGGGCATCACTTTTTCCTCCAACTGACTTCTGCCCCAGTACAAAACATGGGAAACAGATCCATAGTAGCAGCATGGGTGGCATGGTAGCTTTCATTTGTGGTTCTTGTATTTTCTTTATTACACTGGTTATAATGTAAGTATAATTGCCATATCATTTCAACCGTCAACACTGTATTGGCCCAGCAAAGGCCTTACTGTGAGAGGAACTTTGATCCTTGGTCTGTGACTCCATCAGCAATGTCTTCCCAGAGGCCTGAATCCATGACAGCCGTTTGGAGTTTGGTGATTTGTTTTTCATGGTTCCTGGTAACCAAGAGACCGGCCATGTATATGTATTTAGTTTTAATAAAGGATATTTGTTCATGTTGAAAGGAAAAAGATAGAAGATAATTGTACCTCTCAGTAATGAGGGCAGGGTGATTAAGTCTGTTTCTGCTTCTTCTTTCATGATTTTGCTGGTGTCCAGTTACTGCAAATTAGTGGTCAATTGTGTGTTTAGAATTCTAGACACGCGGTATTGAATGACAAAATTGCAATAAGACTTTCTCCAGCGAAGGCCAAATCCGGGGGCCATAATGATATTCATTTTCAAACAGGAGAACATTCTAATGGGCAATTAAGACGATCAAGCTTGCCAAGCTACACGGGAAGAACGAAGTCGTGGTGCCAGCGATTCCGTGTCCTCCACCCACTGCCTCCTTCCTCCCCTGGCCTGGGCTTTGTCTTACATGTGTGTGCATAAGAAGCAGGCAACAGAAGGGGGGAAAGGCTCCAAAAGCACAATATAATTGAACTTTCCACATTATTTCTCACTAATATGTGCTGCCACTTGGTCTCATTAGTGGAATGATGTGCTCTCCAGTTCTGGAATGAACTCTTTGCCCGAGTAATTAAGGCTCCTAAAGTTTCCAGTCCTTTGTTTAAAGAATTCGTCCTTGTGCTCTCCATGCCCCATCAGCTGCCTAATTAGCAGGCCCTTTGTGTGATTAAAAATTCTCACAGATTCCATTGGATATTTTCCTCTGTTTGTGGACAGCTGGGAACGGGCGCAAGCTCCCTCCTTGCAGGACCTCTTGTGCATTGGGCAGACCTCTGTCAGGGCCCAGGAGTGAGAGCTGTCATTTCCGTAATGGGGATGGAAATTGGTCAAAACCTAGCCCGGCCCCCGCAGGAATGGAAATGCCTTGAAATATAAATGAGGATGAATATTCATATTTCTTACTACTCTCAATAAAAGTGCTGAGTATTAATATACACGTCTGTCAGTTTAAGCAGCTCCCAGAACTTGGCGAGCTAGTGTCTACCCATTAATGCGGCCCCTGGCTTCATTTGCTATTATCCTCAGGTTCTTTTTCTCCCTAATGTTGGGGTCACCCTCTCCACTGAGAATTGCGCATTGGAAGCTTTTCTTTTGTAACGTTTCTCCCACTTAGTGAGGGAGAGAGAGGGCTGTGAAAGAGCCAGAGAGGCATTTAATGAAGCCCACTCGGAAGTAAGGAAAGCAGGGGTCAAACTCAAATGAAAGGAACAAGGCAGGCAATGTGTGCAGTTGGAGGAGCAAGAATCCAGAGGGAGAAGGAGGCTGTTAGGAGGAAGGGCCCCGGGAAGCTATGGTCTACATTGGTTTGGCTGCCTGGATAGGAGGCCAGCAGCCCCTACTGCAGCTGTTACACCACCTCCACTCTGACATCATTTGTCTTTTTTCACAAAGTGATGAGAGAGCACAAATGGTAATGCTCTTGTTCCTATAATACATATCTATTTCAATGATAAAAGTCCATAAGTGTTAGTACAGAATGTCTATAAAGGTCCTGTTTAAAACCGATACTGCTAAAACAAACTTTCTTCCCCCCCTGAGAGGAGAGGATAGCCTTCAAAGCTGGATGTGCTGTGCTGGAGGCACAGGGAAAATGAAAGCAACGATAAGGAGTTGGCCTGTACGAGGAGAAACTGTTGAACCCAGCAATTCTGGGGAAGTTTAATTACAAAGTGGAGCGATGGATAGATTTCTGGAAACATCATTATAAACAGAGAGGGGCATAATGAGCTGCCTGGCTGATTCTAGTTCTATTTAAAGATCTAGCATCTCCAGAGAACACAGCAACCATGATAGGACATCTCACACAACCATTTACACCTGAAAGGACACGTGTAGCCTTGAAAATAAAGATCCATTGAAATTCGCATGAACAAAAGGGAAGGCAAATTATTTCTTGCCCCGTCTCAATATGATTTTCAAAAGCAATCTGATGTGCTCATGATAAGTGCCCTGCAGTGAAGGTTAAAGAGATTAGGTTGATTATCAAATCATACATCAGAGACAGTGGTATAGTCTTAATTGCTGGGTTTGTGGAACGTGTTTGTTGATGTAGACGCTGCATTCACTTTGATTGACTCTAATCTTCTCATTCTCTTTCTCCTGACTGTCTTCTGATATCCAGTGTTCTGCCTTTTGATGAGTTCTTTTGATGTACTGTATGTGTGTCCCCACATGAAAAAATACTATAGTTTACTATAGAATACTACAGTACAGTACTTACTATAGAATTCTGAAGTAAACTGTAGTATACTGTAGAATACTATACTACACACTGTAGTATACCACGATCATGTGTAGTACTTACTATAGAATGTTGTAGTATACTGTAGAATACTATGGTAAATACTACAGTATACTACAGACCACAAAAACGCTACAGTAAATACTACAGTAATGTTTGCAAAAACACTACAGTAATTACAATAGTAATGTCCTCAAAAATACTACAGTAATTACAATAGTAATGTCCTCAAAAATACTACAGTAATTACTATAGTATATACTAGAGTACACATTTGCATATACGCTGCCCATTCCCCTCCCCCATATCCCAGTTTGTGCCACCCATAAGTGAGAAACGTACATGCCAAGTATAGACCATATA
Source organism: Salvelinus namaycush (assembly GCF_016432855.1). NCBI lineage: Eukaryota > Metazoa > Chordata > Actinopteri > Salmoniformes > Salmonidae > Salvelinus > Salvelinus namaycush. The sequence goes on from NC_052307.1 coordinate 77,437,415, forward strand.
GTGTGTTCCATACATGTCATAAAAAGAGTAGAACTGTCTGTTCAGACCTCTGACCTACCTACATACAGGATATGGAAAATTTGCTTTTGAGAATTTTGTCCAGTAGGTTTTCTCAAGGACAAAGCTCCAACTGCTATGTCAAAGCAAAGATAATAAAACAAAAACACTATAGTAATTACTACAGTAATGTCTGAAAAAACACTACAGTATACTACAGTCCACAAAAACACTACAGTAAATCAAATCACATTTTATTGATCACATACACATGGTTAGCAGATGTTATTGTGAGTGTAGCGAAATGCTTATGCTTCTAGATCCGACAGTGCAGCAGTATCTAACAGGTCATATCTAACAGGTAATATCAACAATTCCACAACAAAACCTAATTCACACAATCTAGTAAAGGAATGGGATAAGAATATATAAATATAAAATATATGGATGAGCAGTGACAGAGCGGGTAAGATGCAATAGATAGTGTAAGATACAGTATACAGTATATACATATGGGATAAGTAAAGCAAGATATGTAAACATTCTTAAAGTGCCGTTATTAAAGTGACTAGTATTCCATTTATTAACTTCTAGTTGGTCCCAATCCCGGATCCGGGAGCACCCTCATCAGTAAAAAAGCTGACTAGCATAGCCTAGCATAGCGCCACAAGTAAATACTAGCATCTAAATATCATGACATCACAAGTACAAGACACCAGATGAAAGATACACATCTTGTGAATCCAGCCATCATTTCTGATTTTTAAAATGTTTTACAGGGAAGACACAATATGTATTTCTATTAGCTAACCACGATAGCAAAAGACACAACTTCTTTTTCCCACCATTTTTTTACTGCATAGGTAGCTATCACAAATTCGACCAAATAAAGATATAAATAGTCACTAACCAAGAAACAACTTCATCAGATGACAGTCTGATAACATATTTATTGTATAGCATATGTTTTGTTCGAAAAATGTGCATATTTCAGGTATAAATCATAGTTTTACATTGCAGCCACCATCACAACTCTCACCAAAGCAACTAGAATAACTACAGAGAGCAACGTGAATTACCTAAATACTCATCATAAAACATTTATGAAAAATACACAGTGTACAGCAAATGAAAGACAAAGATCTTGTGAATCCAGCCAATATTTCAGATTTTTTAAGTGTTTTACAGCGAAAACACAATATAGCATTATATTAGCTTACTACAATAGCCAACCACACAACAGCATTGATTCAAGCCAACAGTAGCGATAACGAATAAACCAGCAAAAGATATAAAATTATTCACTAACCTTCTCAAACTTCTTCAGATGACAGTCCTATAACATCAAATTACACAATACATATATGGTTTGTTCGAAAATGTGCATATTTAGCGGCACAAATCGTGGTTATACAATATGAATAGTAGCCAAAATGCAAACAAAATGTCGGGAGAAATCTTGGGAGAGGCACCTAATCTAATCAATAACTAATCATAAACTTGACTAAAAAATACAGGTTGGACAGCAAATGAAAGATACATTAGTTCTTAATGCAACCGCTGTGTTAGATTTTTAAAATTAACGTTACTACGACATACAGCGTGCGTTAAAGCGAGATCGCACCGAAATTAATGGCGGAATAATAGTTTAACATTTTTCAACAGAACAACGAATTAACATCATAAATAGTTCTTACTATTTGATGAGCTTCCATCAGAATCTTGTGCAAGTTGTCCTTTGTCCAGAATAATCGTTGCTCGGTTGTAGATTGTCGTCTTCAACTTTGGAATTAGCAGCAAACATTAGCCATGTGGCGAAGACGTGTCCAACTCACTATAACGCAGCACAAATAAAATACCGAAAATCGCAATATACGGATATAAACTGATATAACTCGGTTTAAAAAAACTACATTATGATGTTTTTAATACCTATATCGAATAAAATCAGAGCCGGATATATCTAACGCCTATAACGAGAGCTTTTCAGAATGCAATCCTGAGGTCTGTTTTGCTTCATGACGAACGTTGAAAAGACTGCACACCCGGTTCCAAGAGCTTTTATACGGCCTCAGATCTACCTAGACACCCCATTCCAATTCTCACTGCTTACTGACATCTAGGGGAAGGCGTATGCAGTGCATGTCGACCCATAGATTACATGCAAATTAATAAACTGACCCTGGAACAGAGTGCCCGATTTCAGATTTCTCACTTCCTGACAGGAAGTTTGCTGCAAAATGAGTTCTGTTTTACTCACAGATATAATTCAAACGGTTTTAGAAACTAGAGAGTGTTTTCTATCCAATAGTAATAATAATATGCATATTGTACAAGCAAGAATTGAGTAGGAGGCAGTTTAATTTGGGAACGAATTTTTACAAAGTGAAAACAGCGCCCCCCTATTGAGAAAAGGTTTTAAAGAGGCCAATGATATTAAGTCTAAGTAGGCAGCTGCCTCTCTGTGCTAGTGATGGCTGTTTAACAATCTGATGGCCTTGAGATAGAAGCTGTTTTTCAATCTTTCTGTCCCAGCTTTGATGCACCTCTACTGACCTCACCTTCTGGATGGAAGCGGGGTGAACAGGCAGTGGCTCGGGTGGTTATTGTCCTTGATCATCTTTTTTTTGTTGAAGGTGTCCTGGAGGGCAGGTAGTTTGCCCCCGGTGATGCGTTGTGCAGACCGCACCACCCTCTGGAGTGCCCTGTGGTTGTGGGCGGTGCAGTTGCCGTACCAGGCGGTGATACAGCCCGACAGGATGCTCTCGATTGTGCACCTGTAAAAGATCGTGAGGGTTTTCGGTGACAAGCCACATTTTTTCAGCCGCCTGAGGTTGAAGAGGTTCTGTTGCGCATTCTTCACCACACTGTCTGTGTGCCTGGACCATTTTAGTTTGTCGGTGATATGTACACAGAGGAACTTAAAACTTTCCACCTTCTCCACTGCTGTCCCGTCAATTTTTCCTGAAGTCCACGATCATCTCTTTTGTTTTTCTGACATTGAGTGAGAGGTTATTTTCCTGACACCACACTCTGAGGGCCCTCACCTCCTCCCTGTAGGCTGTCTCGACGTTGTTGGTAGTCAAGCCTACCACTGTTGTGTCGTCTGCAAATTTGATGATTAAGTTGGACGGGTGCATGGCCACGCAGTCGTGAGTGAACAGGGAGTACAGGAGGGGGCTGAGAACGCACCCTTGTGGGGCCCCAGTGTTGAGGATCAGTGGAGTGGAGATGTTGTTTCCTACCGCCAGGAAGTCCAGGACCCAGTTGCACAGGGCGGGGTCAAGACCCAGGGACTCAAACTTAATGATGAGTTTGGAGGATACTATGGTGTTGAATGCTGAGCTGTAGTCAATGAACATCATTCTTACATAGCTATTCCTCTTGTATAGATGGGATAGGGCAGTGTGCAGTGTGATGGCGATTGCATCGTCTGTGGACCTACTGGGGCAGTAAGTAAATTGAAGTGGGTCTAGGGTGACAGGTAGGGTGGAGGTGATATGATCCTTGACTAGTCTCTCAAAGCACTTCATGATGACAGAAGTGAGTGCTACGGGGCGATAGTCATTTAGTTCAGTTACCTTGGCTTTCATGGGAACAGGAACAATGGTTGCCATCGTGAAGCATGTGGGGACAGCGGACTAGGATAGGGATCGATTGAATATGTAACGACTATAGTTAGTATATACTACCATTTTTTTCTTACTGCAGTATTTATACTATAGTAAACTGTAAATACTACAGTATACTACAGGCATGTCTGCAAAACTATAGTGAATACTACAGTAAAGTTTGCAAAAACATTACATTGAATACTATAGTATTTAACCATAGAATACTATAGTATTTTTTCATGTGGGTGTGTAGGCTACCCTGTCATCTCCTCAACCATGTTAACTCAGATGGTGCCACAGTTCATTGTGGATTTGTAAAAGAGAGTGACCTGAAGAGTTCAAAGTTCCCTGTGCTTGGATGGAGAGTTACATTTCCTTCCACTTTCTTTTGGTAATTTGTTTGTTTGTTTTTAATTAAAATCTAATGTCGACTTCTCAGCCCTGGCAGCTCTGTTGCGCTGCCCAGCGACTGGGGGATATTTAGTAAGCTGCAGCGCTATAAGTTGTTTCATTAAGTGTGAAAACGGCCGATAACTCAATAGCCACCAGCCAAACATCCTCACAGTGCCGGCTGCCTGCTTCCTTAATCTGTTTTTCATTCCATCTGGCATTGCTGTAGCAGTACAGGGGGCTCCGCACAACGGAAAAGACATTCATCACCGTCGGGCCCCCAACAAACCTGGGGGAGAGGGAGAGGGCCAGCCTGCTAAGCTGGGGAGAAGAGGGCCTCAGCCAGGCTTAGCATCCCAGTCAAGACACCTTAGTGTTTCCGTATGGATGGGCTGCTGGTGCTGGAGTGACGGAGGAATAGTACCCTAACTGTCTGCACCATCTCCACAGTAACAGTGTGGGTGAAGTGATATGATATGATTGACCTCCTTGGGTCCCCAGAGGCAGCCGAGGCAGTGACCTTAGTCCCCCTGCATGCCTGCCAGTCACCTGCTAATGCATTCTGAGAGCCTATCCTCTGACATGCTGATAATATACCCACACTGGAGCTCTGCTTTCAGTTAATGGTGCATGTGTGGACAGGTGACTGGGGTCTTTGGGGAGGGCAGGCACCAGTGCTGGTCTGAGAGCTGTTAGAGCCCACAGGCTTCAGTGTCTCAGACAGATGGCAGCTGTGGATTAGTAACATCTTGTATACAGGGTGGAAGTGAATACACTGCCCCTGATGTCTGGGTGGGATGGGAGCTATGGGGTTAATAAGACCCTTCTCAGATGCTCTTGGTGTGGTTAACTGGTTGTAACATGTACTGTATAATGGCTAGCCACCAAGCAGCAAGTTTATTTAGCATGAACCTAGCTATAAACTTGCCACGATTGTTGTCATCCCACTGCTTTTGTACTGGGCTGGTTAATATGGGCCTTGCAGAGGAAGTGGTGCACTGAGTTTTACAGAGGAGACAAGAAAAGAAACCCTTAAAGTAAAAAATCCACTAAGGAGACATGAAATAACCCTCCATTCTTCTACCTGACAGATCTGACAGGCCAAGTATCTCCCGCTCCCTTTTTTTCATCCTGAATAGATTATCACAGGCCCTAATTTGCTAGCTGAGGTCTGTGGCGTACTGTAGCAGAGAGAGTTCCCTCCCCCCGCCCGCTTCTTCAGGGACGACTTCTGAAGCTGTTAATAACGCCACAAGTATGCCTTCATGTATTGAACTACATCAAAACCACTAATCCTCGAAGATTGGAGCAGCCCACTGATTTAGATTGTCATTACGTGTTTCATAAACGTTCCACTTGGATGTTTAATGCTCCAGAAATGTGGAGTGGTGAGGGTGGAACTGAAGGTATAAATGGTCTATTTCATTAGCATCCCTCTCTTTATGCAGACTTTAACTGGGCCGGTTCACAGCGGAGATGTAGTCTATCAATGACTCTGTTCCACCTGAGATGAAAGCCCATTTTCACCCGGCGATAATGGCTGCAATGCCCGGCAACGATTCCAAGTCGCTCGAATTTCCCTGTTCGCTGTCATTTGACTGGGGTTTAAGGAGTGTAGGAACACTGCAGACATTGTAGCCATCACACCTAATTGACCAGAGGGGCTGTAGTTAGTGTGAAACATCAGCATGACAACTGAGGAGGCGAGGCGAGCATCTTCCTCCACATTAGCAGATGTATGTTACAGTCCAGACACAGGTCATCCTCCCCATGTGACACAAGACAGATTTTCCCATTTGAGGAAGACAGACCCAGTGCTCATTTATGAACATGTAAACTAAATGGCACTAGTAGACTGATCGTCATAAATGTTAAGCTGGAAGGAACAGTTTTCTCTCGCTTTGCTTTGCAGATTTCTCTCTCTTGCTCTCTCTCTCTCGCCCTCTCGCACACTCTCTCTCTCACACACCCTCTCTCTCTCTCTCCCTCTCTCTCTCTCTCTCTCTCTGTGTCTCTCTTCTCCGTGCGTGCAGAGTTGATAAGTTGATTGCTGATAAGTGTTATTAATTTCCATAACTAAGCCAATTAAAAATGGAATTTTATCTAATTCCTGCTTTGATAGATGGACATTATTTGCCAGAGTTTAAAACTGAAAGTTCTCAGTTAATAGTGTGATATATTTAATTTTCCCTTTTATTTTTGCTGGAATGATGTGGTAACAGGATTTAGTCATTGTCCTCCAATTGCACGATTCCATTTGGAATTTCAATTAGCCTGTTTTGCCATTCAGAACAGTGCATAAGGTACTGCAGGAACCATTTCTCAGCAAAAATGTTTTATGTATAATTCAATGTAAGTAAAAGCCATAATAGTTTTTTGCAGCTAATAACACTTGTCTGAAAACGTGCCTGTAAGGATAATCGATTTAAAGGTAGACACACTATTATTACAACACGTTGTGGAGGAAGGAAACTTTGCCTGCAACTGGTATAGCCAAGGGGAGTATAGACATAACTTGAAATAGGAAAATGGAGCTATACTGAAAGACTCCTCTATTTTTCATGACCAAGGTCACTTATCAGTGACCGGAAAGTCACCAAGTTCTCTTCATCATTTCAATAAGGGACTCAAAGTCAGAAAAAAATAGCACGGACATTTCTTTGTAATACACCCCTGGGCTTTTTATTATGACTTAATTTCCCGTTGTAATATTGGAACGTCTCTATAATTGTAAAAGTGTAATAGACTCTAATAGAATTTCATTTTGAACCCTGAATGGTCTATGCCATCTCTGCTCAATTTGAGTAGAATAATGATTTTTAATGTCCACACATGGCTTCCTGTGACCTTATTCAATCTCTGGGCTGATCAGGAAATATATTGATTCAATTACAGGCCTGATGACAAGCGAACAGAGGAGAGGAGGGGAAAAAGGTCAGCACATATTTGAAAATGTAAATCTTAACAATGTCTTTTGGGTTTGCTGAAAAAAGCCATTATCAAATGCCATTTGGGTCCAGCGGCATCAAGCCCTCCGCCTGCCTTTCCTCCCAGAGCAATGGGAATGGTTAGAATGTGTAGGACATTGCTGCTAGTGGACTTTTCCATTGTCTGGAACAGTGATGTGACTAATTCAAAGTGTGCAGGGCCTCTATTTTGCCACATGATTGTTATGTTCACGCTGGTTGTAATGGTCACTGCTATTTCCTCAGCACAGCATTTGTTACAAACTGACCTAGTACAATAGGAAAAATGTGTCAATGTTTTTGACTTATGACTTTCAAATGTCTTCCTATACATGTAATCAGCTATAGCATAAGGTGGACTCAGCCAGTGGAATTACCAGTGATGTGCTCTACCCAAACATTGAACAAAGCTCTGAAATTCATTCCTGAGCAAATTACATGCACACACCACACCGGGTACTAATTCTTTGTTTGGTCATTAAAACCTAATTAAAATTAAATTGTTCATTTGCATACAACTGTGTGTCGCATTATAAATTATTAATTGAAAATGAATAAATGAATGATATTAGAAAAAGAAGTGATGTTACATATACATATACACCTACAGTGATGCTGTGATTTTCTATCTTTTGACATTGAGGAGGAAGGTGAAGCTTTTTTCAAGGGAAATAAATGGTGCTAGTATAAACAACAGAACCTGCTGAGGAAAAGGATGGCGGTTAAAAAGGACAGGGGGTGGACTGTATGTGAATCTCAAAGACCAGATTTGAAGAGCTTTCTGATTAAGTTCTGTAACCCTGTAAAAGTAGCATGGACAGAATGGTCCTACTGTTAAATCCCCAATGCATCAGACAAAAGTGGATAGCATTTTTCCTCTCTGCTTTTCATTTCACTGCAAATTGATTAACTCTCTCTCCCCTGCTGTCATTGCTTGACTTTGGCAAATTATGAATAAATTGACTTTTCTCCTGCTGACAAATATTTTGGTTATCCAGCCCAAAAAAAGGTCCTTTAGTGGGTCATTTTCCTCAAGCCGCCACATTCATTCTTCCACATCTGCATGTGTTTACGGCTGGATCATCCTGTTTTAATGCTGGAATATCCACCCCATCTTCAAGGATTTCAACAACCTATCTTTTACCCTTCATTATGTGTTCGATTTTTCTCTTGTTGCTAGAATTCCAGGATTTTCAGTTTCAGAAATTGGTAATTGCAGCAGCCCCCTTTTCAAATCACTTCATTAATGAAATGGGATTGGGAAAGGTTCTGAGCTAATGGATTATGCTGGGGCTGGGTGGTTCAGGCCTGTTTACCGGAGGTCACATTTCATTTGCTGCCTATGTCAGGCGACTAGCAGCAGGGCCTCTGAGGCAGTCTAATCAATGTCTCCGTGCCGTAGCCCTTGAATGAATCCATTAAAGTTATGCGGATGCATCCTGCCCAGGAAAGAAAAAGTCTCCTGGTACCTCTGATAGAAATTAGCCATGTATTAGGAGAGAGGCTGTCTCATTCTGGAAGCAAGCCAAAGCAGAATTAATAGGCCATCAGAGCCTCTTGTGTGTTAAATCCCATTTGTTCGCCCATGCTTTATGAAAGCTTTCCCTCTGCTGCTTCTCCTAGCCTGGTGTGGGACCCCCACATATCCAGCACCAAACTTCACTCATTAAATAAAGTTCCAGCCGGGTGCAGACAGGGAGGGTTGGAGACTGGGGACAGGGCTGGGGTTTAGACTGGGGCTGCTGGTGGTGTTGCTGCTGGGGAGGTGGATGATGATGAGGCTTCATAGGAGAGGGGCTGGAGCTGTGATTGCAGCTGGGGGGTTGGTTGGAATGTCTGAGTCTGTCTGTGGCCGAGGCTGCAGCTAAGAGGACTTTAGCAGGACACTGGGGGATCCTGGTCATGTGGACCTCTTCAGCACCAAAATCATCTCTGCAATGTCCTCTAATCCTACAGATTGCTCTTCAATGTGTTTATGAGGAAGAAAGGCTCTGGCCGAATCTCTTTGAAAAGGATGTCTGGGGTGCCTGAATCAATCAGAACAAAAGGTCTTACTCCTGCTATTTTTCAAGCACTTTTTTTGGAGCAGGATCATTATTTCCTGTATGCTTGAAAACACGCAGGATGACATGATAATTATTGGACATATACTTTACTTAAAGAGTAAAGGCTTTTGGCATGCCTGACTCAGAGACAAATTCAGACTGGGTGTTTTCTTCCCTTTTGTTTTGTATCTCTGCATAATTCATTGGGATGCTGCCCTTAACAAACTTACTGTCTCACTCTGTGAGGTTTTCATCACAGACTTTCTTTTTTTCCCCTTGAATGGATATTTCTTTCTTATTCCTAAAAGACCAATTAACTCAGCCTTCGTTTATGGTGGTGTAATCATTTATATCTGGTGTGAATCCCCTCTGACGGAGGTCTGCCTACAGAGAGGATGAACCCAGCGGAGAGGAGCTTCTCCCTGGGGCTCCAGCCAGTCCAGACATCTGCCCAGGGTTGAGCCTGTAAACAATCAAGGCACTGACTCACCTTGACAAAACCAATGATAACCTCTAAACGCACTATGTGCTAGCCTCAAATCAAGCAGCCAACCAAACTAACATGGAGACAGCACAAAGGGATGGCCTCAAACTGCTGAGGAACACAACGTCCACATTCTGAACCCACTGGAGAGCCATTACAACTCAACCGTCCTCTCTACAAGGCAGACAAACAACAATTCCCAGAGTCCCTCAGTCCTCCACGGTGGTCATTTACATGAAGTTTAGGGCTTAGGTGCGTGAGACTTCTAGAGGTCAGTCTGAGTGTGGTACACACACGTGCACGTACACACACACACACCTCACTCAATGCAACCAACACACATATACACGCTTGCTAATACACAAGGCTCACACAGACACACACACACACGTAAATTAGATCTAAAATGGCTCTCATGTTTGCCCTCTTCCACCAGTGCCAGAGTCACGCATCATTGTCAGCAGCCGGCAAAACAAGATGAAATAAAATTCTAAGCCATCCTGGCAGTCAAGGACACCATTCCCTCACCGTAATAGCCTGTATCGTCTGGCCACTCCATGTGTAGCTTTTCTTCACTGCTCTGGGCTTTTATTCCTGACAATAAGCTCTTTATCACTCCTCAACACAATTCATTTAAAACCACCGTCAAGAAGCAATCAAACCTTAAGTAAGAGGATTCAAAGTCAGTGTGTTATTGTTAAGCAAAGTAGCGTTACTTCATTTCCATAGTGCTCACAAGCCAATATGCCAGGGAGGTAATAGTAAGTAACAGCATACAGGAAAATAATAAACAGTTCATATTATTTAAATGTAAACCCTATACTCCATGACCTTCTCTCAGTCTTGCATCTGTTTGAACGTTTTGGTTTGTCTCCCACCCCCTCTCCTCTTCTCTCTCTTTCTCTCTGAAGGATGACATTATGTTTGGCTTTCTTGTCTATCTGCCCTGGACACCTATGATTTAGAAACTCTTGACATATCCATTACACCGCACAGATTGGCTATTCTCCTCTCCCGGTGTCTCACCACCCTATAGAAATGACATGGACCTTTCTGTTTTTTCTCTAATGTCCTCAATTCACGGCTGGTGCTTTTAGCAAGAAGTGGATTCTAATTTCAAGAGTCTTCCCCTACTATTAACTAGAGACTTCAAGAGCTACAGGGAAGACATCAATCTTGACAAGGTCTTTTTGAGCCACGGCTAAAAAGGCAATCCCATTGTGTATTTTTTCACCTGCTTTCTACGGTCTGACAAAAGATGGACATGAGTGCTTGTTTGTTGTTGGTAGCCTTGGTACTATTACTACTCTCATTGGTCATATATATATACACAGTGGGGCAAAAAAGTATTTAGTCAGCCACCAATTGTGCAAGTTCTCCCACTTAAAAAGATGAGAGAGGCCTGTAATTTTCATCATAGGTACACTTCAACTATGACAGACAAAATGAGAAAAAAAATCCAGAAAATCACATTGTAGGATTTTTTATGAATTTATTTGCAAATTATGGTGGAAAATAAGTATTTGGTCACCTACAAACAAGCAAGATTTCTGGCTCTCACAGACCTGTAACTTCTTCTTTAAGAGGCTCCTCTGTCCTCCACTCGTTACCTGTATTAATGGCACCTGTTTGAACTTGTTATCAGTATAAAATACACCTGTCCACAACCTCAAACAGTCACACTCCAAACTCCACTATGGCCAAGACCAAAGAGCTGTCAAAGGACACCAGAAACAAAATTGTAGACCTGCACCAGGCTGGGAAGACTGAATCTGCAATAGGTAAGCAGCTTGGTTTGAAGAAATCAACTGTGGGAGCAATTATTAGGAAATGGAAGACATACAAGACCACTGATAATCTCCCTCGATCTGGGGCTCCACGCAAGATCTCACCCCGTGGGGTCAAAATGATCACAAGAACGGTGAGCAAAAATCCCAGAACCACACGGGGGGGCCTAGTGAATGACCTGCAGAGAGCTGGGACCAAAGTAACAAAGCCTACCATCAGTAACATACTACGCCGCCAGGGACTCAAATCCTGCAGTGCCAGACGTGTCCCCCTGCTAAAGCCAGTACATGTCCAGGCCCGTCTGAAGTTTGCTAGAGAGCATTTGGATGATCCAGAAGAAGATTGGGAGAATGTCATATGGTCAGATGAAACCAAAAGAGAACTTTTTGGTAAAAACTCAACTCGTCGTGTTTGGAGGACAAAGAATGCTGAGTTGCATCCAAAGAACACCATACCTACTGTGAAGCATGGGGGTGGAAACATCATGCTTTGGGGCTGTTTTTCTGCAAAGGCACTAGGACGACTGATCCGTGTAAAGGAAAGAATGAATGGGGCCATGTATCGTGAGATTTTGAGTGAAAACCTCCTTCCATCAGCAAGGGCATTGAAGATGAAACGTGGCTGGGTCTTTCAGCATGACAATGATCCCAAACACACCGCCCGGGCAACGAAGGAGTGGCTTCGTAAGAAGCATTTCAAGGTCCTGGAGTGGCCTAGCCAGTCTCCAGATCTCAACCCCATAGAAAATCTTTGGAGGGAGTTGAAAGTCCGTGTTGCACAGCAACAGCCCCAAAACATCACTGCTCTAGAGGAGATCTGCATGGAGGAATGGGCCAAAATACCAGCAACAGTGTGTGAAAACCTTGTGAAGACTTACAGAAAACGTTTGACCTCTGTCATTGCCAACAAAGGGTATACAGTGATCCCTCGCCACTTCGCGGTTCACTTATCGCGGATTCGCTATTTCGCGGATTTTCATAATGCATTTTTTTTTTTTTTTTGGTGCATTGTGCTCTGCATTCTGATTCGCTAAAAACTGATTCGCTAAAGAAAAAAGAGCGACAACAGCTGCCTATCACTATGTTCTTCTCCCGAACAAACACACCTGCACCGCGGGCTTCAGAAGAAGAGAACACTGCAGAGCGCAGTCAGGATGCAGCGGCCCAGTCTGAAGAGCAGTGAAACGGCCTACACGTGAGTCACTGTATTTGTATACATGTAATAGTTGCTAATTGTAAAAAAAAAAAAAAGTTTTCTATTTCGCGGATTTCACTTATCGCGGGTCATTTTCGGAACGTAACCCCCGCGATAAACGAGGGATTACTGTATAACAAAGTATTGAGATAAACTTTTGTTATTGACCAAATACTTATTTTCCACCATAATTTGCAAATAAATTCATTAAAAATCCTACAATGTGATTTTCTGGATTTTTTTTTCTCATTTTGTCTGTCATAGTTGAAGTGTACCTATGATGAAAATTACAGGCCTCTCTCATCTTTTTAAGTGGGAGAACTTGCACAATTGGTGGCTGACTAAATACTTTTTTGCCCCACTGTATAATCAGTGATAGTAGTGGTAGTGATAATAGTACTATTATTAGTAGCAATTCTCAACAATCAGCTGTTGTTGCTATATAATTACTTTTTGTCCATCATTACTGTAATATCATTATCATCATCATTACCATCATATGAAGCAGGATGCTTGTTTTCTTGTCTAGCCAGTTTCTTTCAACATTAGTGTAAATACTTTAACCACACAGTCCATGTTGCTGCCCGACACTGCTGTTTACATGTGGATTGGTCTGCATCCCCATGTGTTTGCTAATTTATTGAGTGGTGATTTGTGGATTCCTGACTGCAGCCATGGATTGACCCAGTAGGGAGGGAAGTTTATCAGGAGGACCCCTACTCTGTGAATGGATTCTTTATGACGATGGGACCACAGGGTCAAACTCTGGCAGGAGTTCAGTGTGTGTCCAAAATGGCACCCTATTCCCTATATAGTGCACTACTTTTGACCTGGGCCCATATGGTCAAGCCATAGGGCCCTGGCCAAAAGTAGTGCACTGAACAGAGAATAGGATGCCATTTTGGATGCACACTCTGCGTCCAATCATGACCAAAGATACCGGGCACATATTTCAAATGATCCCATTACTTTCAAATGATCCCATTTGTTATGCAATTTGTGGATCTATACTGTCAAATAGATAAGGAGGAAAGTACAATGGGCAAGAATTTGCTATTTGTCATGCAGATGATAGGCCTATGTATAAGTTGGTCCTGTATTAGGCTACTTTTGTGTCCAATGTACTTGCTAGATACAATATCTAGATCAATTATGCCACAGAGAAAAGGACTGCATAGGAGACATATTCACCTGTATAGGAAACGCATGACCATATATCTGCATATCTGTCATAAAAGAACACATAGTACATCAATAGTAAGACTAGCTGCATGGTCTAATAAACATGGGTGTGAAATGTCGTGTCCACTCTCTTCCCTACCTGTATTTGCTTCGAGTGCTTCCCATTCCTAACACTAACTTCATCACCAGGGGATTAATGCTAATGCTTTCAATGAGCACGGCCCAGAAATGAAAAGAATTAAGGGCAATTAACATGCTAACAAATGGCTAATAACATGTCAATTGTTCCATTTTATGACATTACCTGTAATCTTTGTGTTGAGAACCTAATTTTCCATCCTAATGAATGGGGTGGAGGGTTAAATTATTCAACACTGCTCTGTAATTCTCCTTTAATATTCATAATTTCTATTTGTTAAAAGCCGTGACTAAAATAAAGCAGTGCAGGATTAATATTTGCACCTTTTTATCACGAGTCTGCCATACTGTCACCAGGGAGTTCTCTTTTTGTTCCCAGAGTCCTTAGCAAATGTGGGCAGCACTCCTATGTGGGTAGAAGACAAAACCGAGCATTACACCACGGCCATGGCTAATGCTACGGCTACACTGTACCGCTAAGGCCATGCTAACTGCTCCCTCGTCTTATTAACCCCATGTAATTAACAGTAGCGCTTTACTATGGTACTTTACTTTCTGGAATGTGCACAGCTCTTTGTGGATGTGTGAATTTCCAGTAGGCTGTAGGCAGTAAGCCCTAGAATGTAATTTGCAAGCCATTGTCACAGGGACAAACAGTGAGATGGGCAATATGAAAAAGCCTGGTGCTGAGTGAGCTATGATTTATTGGATCTCTCTGATAGCTATTGGGTAGAGTGGGTTTTCTCTTCCCCTCACCGATGCTACCTGCCATCACCATCCCTGCTCTCTACACTGCAGTAAGCTCTAATAATGAAAATAATAATAATGATAACAATAATAGCATCACTTCAATCTCACTTTCAGTGATTACATTGTTCCACCAGTTTCCGTTTCTGCTTAAATTATATTTAACTTCATCTACTGCACACCGCAAACAGGATTACTGGTACTTATCTGAAATGAAAGTGCATTTTCAACGCGGTTTAATAACGAGAGTGGAAAATCCAGTCCATAGCAATAAAGCTGAAACTAATTCATTAGAATGGCTGTCTGCGTTGAGCGTTTCAATTGTGTTTCGCATGACCATCCCTGCTCCCCTGTACTGAAACAAACAGTCAAAGAAACGAGGGAGAGGGGCATTTGTGTAATCTGCCACAACCTGAAACGAGAGCAGGCTACTGGAGAGATCACAGCAACAGAGAAGCAGCGGCATCCACACTGTTCTCTTCAAGCAGGGCCTCTTCAAAGGCCCACTAAAAGGACAACTTAAAAGCAAACAAGACTATCAAACTCTGCAACTTTCCTTAAGCGTCTTGAGAGGAGTGGAGGGTTGGGGGTGGAATGGAGGGGTGGAGAGGAATGGAGGGTTGGGGGTGGAATGGAGGGGTGGAGAGGAGTGGAGGGTTGGGGGTGGAATGGAGGGTGTGGGGAGAGAAGAGTAGAGTGCTCTACGTCCTCATGCATCTAAAGTGGTCAGCAGTTTGAGCCCGTCCGTGCCTCCTGTTCCATTATGGAATAGTAACACAGGGGCTTGTTTGTTCGCCTAACACAATTAACAAGGTTTCTGCAGCACATCAATACTGCTATTTGCATAGCGTATTGATCTGGAGCCCTTATAATCACAAAATGTTAATTGCACCAATTAATTCTCAATCTGTTTGTGCCCTTGTCTGGCTGCCTGGAGCCCTGAAGGTCAGAGTGAAAATGAACTGCTCTTTGATTCTCCTCCAGGAAAAGCTTTTCTCCCAAGACAACACTGTTTTCTATCAGAAGTCCAGAGGCCTAACCGTCTTTTATCATTATTATCATTCCCGGTGAGTAGCGCCTAATGGGTTGGAAATCTTCTGATCTGATTTGTCCTTTTAAACAAGGTTTTTCTTGTCTCATTCATTAGTGAGGGCTGCCCCCCCCCCCCCCAGTCCCCGTCCCCCATCCCCCTCCCCGCCCCCTCTCTCTCTCTCTCTCTCTCTCTCTCTCTCTCTCTCTCTCTCTCTCTCTCACAGTACCCTAAAAGCCACAGTATCCGCCTCATATTGACTAATAAGTAATTCTCCCACATTTGATTCATACCCCCCTATGCCATGTCTGTGCTGTGTCTGTCGCTCTCTGGCCTTGTTGCTACACCGTGTTACTACATGGTGGAACATGACCTCGTGCTCTGTTGTCTGTTTGAGATGATCAGAGTAATAAGTCAGGAGGATTCTATTCCCAGACCATTCCCCTTGTTAGTCTCTGTGGCATCTATGGGTGATAGTGAGTGTTTGTCTGTGTGCCCTCTTCTCCATTCCAGTCCCATCACAACACAATGAGCTATACTGTGATGTTACGTTATTTACAGTAGTTATATAAATGAATCATTGTTTTAATGTGTGGAATATTTGTTATTGTCTTGAGTGCACATTTCAGTGCGAGATGCTGTCCATTCCTCAGGACCATGAGTGAAGACCAGTGTTACCAACACAATGTTGGTCTATGCCCATCCATGGACACTCTACCTATTAACCTAAAGCCTGACACCTGCATGACATCAGCATCATGAACATAACATTTATTGAAGATAAGTAGTTTTGAGAACATTCTGGTTAATCGTCCTATTCATACCTTTCCATACATACCTTACATACAATGAGAGGTTATCCAGAGGCTTTCCTGAGCATGCCTGCTCACACACATCCCACTCTTGAATCCAAGATGGCGTAGCAGTGCAGACGTGTTTGTCGTTGACCCATGTAAATTTTGTAATTTTTCGTATTTTTCTGTATATATTTCAATATATTTCAATCTCTTTTTCCATTTTTAAATTAAATATACCTTCCGGCAACCCGCCTTACCCAATGTGATACGGATCTGCTATTTTTAGACTTTATAGCTAGAACCTCCATCAGGAGCTAGCCATCAGATGCTAACCAGCTAATTAGCTACAAGCTATTTAGTCATTGTTAGCCACTGCTAGCGGCCTTTACCTCTAGCTCAGACACCAGCCGTTTTTACCCTGGATAATACCCGCCAGTCTGCACAGTGCGATATCAACCCTGAGCATATCGGACTGCTTTTCTCCACCATTACTCCAGATTACTTCATTACTGGACAATTACTCCAGATCATCACAGCTAGCTAGCTGCTACCGAGTGGCCCAGCCCCGAAGCTACCCTTTGAGCCAGGCCCATCTCCTGCCCATCTCCTCCATCTCCTGCTCAGTGGACCCTATGATCACTCGGCTACACAGCTGATGACTCCCGGACTCTTCACTAACACGACTAAAAGCCACTACATCGCCGGATTCCTGCTGTAAGCTCTGGACCTTTGCATCGGATCATCGCAACTAGCTAACTGCTACCGGGTGGCTATAGTGGCTAACGCCCTTGTCCCAAAGCTAGCACCAATTAGCCTCGAGCCAGGCGCATCTCCTGGCTAGCAAACGAAATTACTCCAGCTACAATACCTCTTTTGCCAATTGGCATGGACCCTTTGTCGAAACGGAGCCGCCGATCCATCACGACTGGTCTGCCGACGTAATTCCGTCCCATGTGCCCTCAACTGGCCTTTGGCGGACGTCGGTGAAGACGCTTCTGCTAGCCCCGGCCTGCTAAGTTTATGAACGCTGTGTCTCCCGCTTGCTAGCATAGTAACGACTTCCCTGTTTCATCTATTACTGTTCACTGGACCCTATGATCCCCTGGCTACATAGCTGATGCCTGCTGGACTGTTCATTAATCACGGTACTCCATTTTGTTTATTTTGTTTATCTGTCGTCCCCAGCCTCGAACTGAGGCCCTGTGTGTAGTTAGCTGACCCTCTCTGCCCATTCATCGCCATTTTACCTGTTGTTGTCTTAGCTGATTAGCTGTTGCTGTCTTACCCGTTGTTGTCTTAGCTAGCTCTCCCAATCAACACCTGTGATTGCTTTATGCCTCGCTTTATGTCTCTCTCTAATGTCAATATGCCTTGTATACTGTTGTTTAGGGTACTTATCATTGTTTTATTTTACTGCTGAGCCCCTAGCCCAACTCAACATGCCTCAGATACCTCTTTTGTCCCACCTCCCACACATGGGGTGACCTCACCAAGCATAACTAGTGACTCCAGAGATGCAACCTCTCTTATCGTCACTCAATGCCTAGGTTTATCTCCACTGTACCCTCACCCTACCATCTGTACATTATGCCGTGAATCTATTCTACCACGCCCAGAAATCTGCTCCTTTTATTTTCTGTCCCCAACTGCACTAGACGACCAGTTTTGATAGCCTTTAGCCGTACCCTCATCCTACTCCTCTGTTCCTCGGGTGATGTAGAGGTTAACCCAGGCCCTGTGTGTCCCCAGGCGCTCTCATTTCTTAACCTCTGTAACCGTAAAAGCCTTGGTTTCATGCATGTTAACATCAGAAGCCTCCTCCCTAAGTTTGTTTTACTCACTGCTTTAGCACACTCTGCCAATCCTGATGTCCTTGCCATGTCTGAATCATGGCATTGTAAGGCCACCAAAAATTCTGAGATTTTCATCTCAAACTACAAAATGTTCTGTCAAGATAGAACTTCTCTCTGGGGGAGAAGTTGCAATCTACTGCAGAGATAGCCTGCAAAGTTCTGTCATACTTTTCAGGTCTATGCCCAAACAGTTCGAGCTTCTAATTAAAAAAATGAGTCTCTACAGAAATAAGTCTCTCACTGTTGCCGCCTGTTACAGACCCCCCCCAGCTCCCAGCTGTGCCCTGGACACCATATGTGAATTGATTGCCCCCCATCTATCTTCAGAGTTTGTTCTGTTAGGTGACCTAAACTGGGATATGCTTAACACCCCGGCCGTCCTACAATCTAAGCTAGATGCCCTCAATCTCACACAAATGATCAAGGAACCGAACAAATACAACTCTAAATCCGTAAACATGGGCACCCCAATAGATATCATCCTGACCAACTTGCCCTCCAAATACACCTCTGCTGTTTTCAATCAGGATATCAGCGATCACTGCCTCATTGCTTGCATCCGTTATGGGTCCGCGGTCAAACGACCACCCCTCAACACTGACAATTATTGGAAAAATGACTTGTGTCGTTCACCAAGTAGATGTCCTAACCGACTTGCTAAAACTATAGTTTGTTAACAAGAAATTTGTGGAGTGGTTGAAAAATTGGTTTTAATGACTCCAACCTAAGTGTATGTAAACTTCAGACTTCAACTGTATATCAATGATGTCGCTCTTGCTGCGGATGATTCCTTGATTCCCCTCTACGCAGACGACACCTTTCTGTATACATCTGGCCCTTCTTTGGATACTGTGCTAACAAACCTCCAAACGATCTTCAATGCCATACAACACTTCTTCTGTGGCCTCTAACTGCTCTTAAATGCTAGTAAAACTAAATGCATGCTCTTCAACCGATCGCTGCCCGCACCCGCCTGCCCGACTAGCATCACTACTCTGGACGGTTCTGACTTAGAATATGTGGACAACTACAAATACCTAGGTGTCTGGCTAGACTGTAAACTCTCCTTCCAGACTCATATTAAGCATCTCAAATCCAAAATTAAATCTAGCATCGGCTTCCTATTTTGCAACAAAGCCTCCTTCACTCCCACTGCCTAACATACCCTCTTAAAACTGACTATGCTACCGATCCTCGACTTCGGCGATGTAATTTACAAAATAGCCTCCAACACTCTACTCAGCAAACTGGATGCAGTCTATCACAGTGCCATCAGTTTTGTCACCAAAGCCCCATATACCACCCACCACTGTGACCTGTATGCGCTCGTCGGCTGGCCCTCGCTACATAGTATTTGTCGCCAGACCCACTGGCTCCAGATCATCTATAAGTCTTTGCTAGGTAAAGCTCCGCCTTATCTCAGCTCACTGGTCACGATAACAACACCCACCTGTAGCACGCGCTCCAGCAGGTATATCTCACTGGTCATCCCCAAAGCCAACACCTCCTTTGGCCGCCTTTCCTTCCAGTTTTCTGCTACCAATGACTAGAACAAATTGCAAAAATTGCTGAAGTTGGAGACTTATATTTCCCTCACTAACTTTAAGCATCAGCTATCTGAGCAGCTTACCGATTGCTGCAGCTGTACATAGTCCATCTGTTACTATCCCATCCAACTACCTACCTCATCCCAATATTGTCTTTATTAACTTTTTTGCTCTTTTGCACACCAGTATTTCTACTTGCACATCATCATCTGCACATCTATCCCTCCAGTGTTAATTTGCTAAATTGTAATTACTTCGCTACTATGGCCTATTTATTGCCTTACCTCCTCACTCCATTTGCACACACTGTATATAGATTTTTCTATAGTGTTATTGACTGTACTTTTGTTTATCCTATGTGTAACTCTGTGTTATTGCTTTTTGTCGCACTGCTTTGCTTTATCTTGGACAGGTCGCAGGTGTAAATGAGAACTTGTTTTCAACTGGTCTACCTAAAAAACTCAGAGTCCCCGTCTCTCTGTCATCCCTGCCTGCTCACACACAGCCCACTCTGAGTCCCCGTCTCTCTGTCATCCCTGCCTGCTCACACACAGCCCACTCTGAGTCCTCGTCTCTCTGTCATCCCTGCCTGCTCACACACAGCCCACTCTGAGTCCCCGTCTCTCTGTCATCCCTGCCTGCTCACACACAGCCCACTCTGAGTCCCCGTCTCTCTGTCATCCCTGTCTGGTCACACACAGCCCACTCTGAGTCCCTGTCTCTCTGTCATCCCTGCCTGGTCACAGCCAAGTGACAAATGAGCCAGCCCTGTGTGAAAGATTAATTTCAATCCACTACACCTGTGCCGCCCCACCAAATGAAAGGACTGATTGCCTCCAATTGCGTATTTAAAATGCTTAATTCCTCCATTAGAAAACCCATTTACATGAATTAGGGACAATTAGCATTTTCAGACCCATTTCGTCTTTGTCCCCCCCCCCCCCATTAACATTTGAAAGTGTCGGCTACCAGACACAAGAAAGCCTGGGATCTGATTTGTGCTGACCCCCCACATCGGGCGCCTAGATGGGCTTTTTCATCTTTTTCGACTGCGCTGGAGGAAGGTACTGAGAGCTGGCTTTGTGTCTCTCTGAGTCGCCTCAATTATGTCTAATCAACAAAGAGCATTCAATGAAAGACAGCAGACTGGAGGACAGGACAGGACCCAGGTTGAGCTATTCATTAGTACCCACTTTCACACCAAAGGAAATATGCATTCCATTACAGTGAAGGAAGGGAGGGAGGGAAGCCTCTAAAGTCACACTGTACTGCACTGCTGAACAGTGGAGGCAAACAGCCTGAGCAGTCGCATGGAGAAATATGGCAGAGGAGGGGATGAGAGGAGTAAGATGCATAGAGTGAGAAGGAGAGAGGAAAAGCAAGAGGAGAGAGGGTAGGAAAGGAATGGTGGCAGGGAGCCAAGTGGTTAAGAGTGTTGGGTCAGTAACCAAAAGTTTGCTGGTTTAAATCCCAGAGCCAACTAGGTAAAAAAAATCTGTTGATGCGCCCTTGAGCAAGGCACTTAACCCTAATTGGTCCTGTAAGTTGGTCTGTATAAGAGCGGCTGCTAAATGACTCAAATGTAACTGAATGGAGAGGGTGTCAGGGTATGTAGTCTGGACCATGTTGCTCAGGCTTACCATAATGACACTTCTCACGGTAATGGCTTTACCTGCTGGCTTTGTCATTTCTACCAGTTTCAAAGTGAGGCCAACGCCCTTGTACACTGTTTTCACCTAGCCCTAGGTTTTCATTGTTTTTTTTTCACTGGGCACAAATGACAGTGTCTGACCCCAGTCGCTCACGCATCGTTGGACTAGTAACTGAAAGGTTGCAAGTTCAAATCCCTGACCTGACTGGGTACAAATCTGTTGTTCTGCCCCTGAACAGGCAGTTAACCCACTGTTCCTAGGCCGTCATTGAAAATAAGAATTTGTTCATAACTGACTTGCCTAGTTAAATAAAGGTAAAATAAAAATAAAAAATCCTGCCCCATGGTGGAGAATGGGCCCTAACAAGACAAAAATGAAGATGACAGAGGCCATCTCATTCTGAAGTAATTTATTAGACTGAATGATTCAAAGTGCAATGCTACAAAGGCTGCCATGGATTTCATGGGGGAAGAGCAAGTTAGGATGATATTTTCACTCCAACTTGAAATCACATGAAAGCCAGGGAGGGGAAATCAGACAAGTTTGGAGCAGACTTATCTATTTTTCTTGCACAAGATGGTGAGTTTGTGTATCATCGCAAAAATTGTCCCAGTTTTGTACAGCATGCTCAGCAAAAGGAAAACCTTCGATGCAGGTATATTCTGCTCATCTTATAAGGGCCTTTCATGATGAAAGTGGTCTTAAATCTCTCTTTTGAGTGGAGCGATTTTAGGCGATTGATCAAACTGGGATCTTGTGGTTGTGCACAGAGACAGTGCCAACACTCAGGCGAATGATCAAACTGGGATCTTGTGGTTGTGCACAGAGACAGTGCCAACACTCAGGCGATTGATCAAACTGGGATCTTGTGGTTGTGCACAGAGACAGTGCCAACACTCAGGCGATTGATCAAACTGGGATCTTATGGTTGTGCACAGAGACAGTGCCAACACTCAGGCGATTGATCAAACTGGGATCTTGTGGTTGTGCACAGAGACAGTGCCAACACTCAGGCGATTGATCAAACTGGGATCTTATGGTTGTGCACAGAGACAGTGCCAACACTCAGGCGAATGATCAAACTGGGATCTTGTGGTTGTGCACAGAGACAGTGCCAACACTCAGGCGAATGATCAAACTGGGATCTTATGGTTGTGCACAGAGACAGTGCCAACACTCAGGCGATTGATCAAACTGGGATCTTGTGGTTGTGCACAGAGACAGTGCCAACACTCAGGCGAATGATCAAACTGGGATCTTATGGTTGTGCACAGAGACAGTGCCAACACTCAGGCGAATGATCAAACTGGGATCTTATGGTTGTGCACAGAGACAGTGCCAAAACTCAGGCGATTGATCAAACTGGGATCTTATGGTTGTGCACAGAGACAGTGCCAACACTCAGGCGATTGATCAAACTGGGATCTTATGGTTGTGCACAGAGACAGTGCCAACACTCAGGCGAATGATCAAACTGGGATCTTATGGTTGTGCACAGAGACAGTGCCAACACTCAGGCGAATGATCAAACTGGGATCTTATGGTTGTGCACAGAGACAGTGCCAACACTCAGGCGAATGATCAAACTGGGATCTTGTGGTTGTGCACAGAGACAGTGCCAACACTCAGGCGAATGATCAAACTGGGATCTTGTGGTTGTGCACAGAGACAGTGCCAACACTCAGGCGAATGATCAAACTGGGATCTTGTGGTTGTGCACAGAGACAGTGCCAACACTCAGGCGATTGATCAAACTGGGATCTTGTGGTTGTGCACAGAGACAGTGCCAACACTCAGGCGAATGATCAAACTGGGATCTTGTGGTTGTGCACAGAGACAGTGCCAACACTCAGGCGAATGATCAAACTGGGATCTTGTGGTTGTGCACAGAGACAGTGCCAACACTCAGGCGATTGATCAAACTGGGATCTTGTGGTTGTGCACAGAGACAGTGCCAACACTCAGGCGATTGATCAAACTGGGATCTTATGGTTGTGCACAGAGACAGTGCCAATACTCAGGCGATTGATCAAACTGGGATCTTGTGGTTGTGCACAGAGACAGTGCCAACACTCAGGCGATTGATCAAACTGGGATCTTATGGTTGTGCACAGAGACAGTGCCAACACTCAGGCGAATGATCAAACTGGGATCTTGTGGTTGTGCACAGAGACAGTGCCAACACTCAGGCGAATGATCAAACTGGGATCTTATGGTTGTGCACAGAGACAGTGCCAACACTCAGGCGATTGATCAAACTGGGATCTTGTGGTTGTGCACAGAGACAGTGCCAACACTCAGGCGAATGATCAAACTGGGATCTTATGGTTGTGCACAGAGACAGTGCCAACACTCAGGCGAATGATCAAACTGGGATCTTATGGTTGTGCACAGAGACAGTGCCAAAACTCAGGCGATTGATCAAACTGGGATCTTATGGTTGTGCACAGAGACAGTGCCAACACTCAGGCGATTGATCAAACTGGGATCTTATGGTTGTGCACAGAGACAGTGCCAACACTCAGGCGAATGATCAAACTGGGATCTTATGGTTGTGCACAGAGACAGTGCCAACACTCAGGCGAATGATCAAACTGGGATCTTATGGTTGTGCACAGAGACAGTGCCAACACTCAGGCGAATGATCAAACTGGGATCTTATGGTTGTGCACAGAGACAGTGCCAACACTCAGGCGAATGATCAAACTGGGATCTTGTGGTTGTGCACAGAGACAGTGCCAACACTCAGGCGAATGATCAAACTGGGATCTTGTGGTTGTGCACAGAGACAGTGCCAACACTCAGGCGTATGATCAAACTGGGATCTTGTGGTTGTGCACAGAGACAGTGCCAACACTCAGGCGATTGATCAAACTGGGATCTTGTGGTTGTGCACAGAGACAGTGCCAACACTCAGGCGAATTATCAAACTGGGATCTTGTGGTTGTGCACAGAGACAGTGCCAACACTCAGGCGAATTATCAAACTGGGATCTTGTGGTTGTGCACAGAGACAGTGCCAACACTCAGGCCATTGATCAAACTGGGATCTTATGGTTGTGCACAGAGACAGTGCCAACACTCAGGCGAATGATCAAACTGGGATCTTATGGTTGTGCACAGAGACAGTGCCAACACTCAGGCCATTGATCAAACTGGGATCTTATGGTTGTGCACAGAGACAGTGCCAACACTCAGGCGATTGATCAAACTGGGATCTTGTGGTTGTGCACAGAGACAGTGCCAACACTCAGATGATTGATCAAACTGGGATATTGTGGTTGTGCACAGAGACAGTGCCAACACTCAGGCGAATGATCAAACTGGGATCTTGTGGTTGTGCACAGAGACAGTGCCAACACTCAGGCGATTGATCAAACTGGGATCTTGTGGTTGTGCACAGAGACAGTGCCAACACTCAGGTGAATGATCAAACTGGGATCTTATGGTTGTGCACAGAGACAGTGCCAACACTCAGGCGAATGATCAAACTGGGATCTTGTGGTTGTGCACAGAGACAGTGCCAACACTCAGGCGATTGATCAAACTGGGATCTAGTGGTTGTGCACAGAGACAGTGCCAACACTCAGGCGATTGATCAAACTGGGATCTTGTGGTTGTGCACAGAGACAGTGCCAACACTCAGGCGAATGATCAAACTGGGATCTTGTGGTTGTGCACAGAGACAGTGCCAACACTCAGGCGATTGATCAAACTGGGATCTTGTGGTTGTGCACAGAGACATTGCCAACACTCAGGCGAATGATCAAACTGGGATCTTATGGTTGTGCACAGAGACAGTGCCAACACTCAGGCGAATGATCAAACTGGGATCTTATGGTTGTGCACAGAGACAGTGCCAACACTCAGGCGATTGATCAAACTGGGATCTTATGGTTGTGCACAGAGACAGTGCCAACACTCAGGCGATTGATCAAACTGGGATCTTATGGTTGTGCACAGAGACAGTGCCAACACTCAGGCGAATGATCAAACTGGGATCTTATGGTTGTGCACAGAGACAGTGCCAACACTCAGGCGAATGATCAAACTGGGATCTTATGGTTGTGCACAGAGACAGTGCCAACACTCAGGTGAATGATCAAACTGGGATCTTATGGTTGTGCACAGAGACAGTGCCAACACTCAGGCGAATGATCAAACTGGGATCTTGTGGTTGTGCACAGAGACAGTGCCAACACTCAGGCGAATGATCAAACTGGGATCTTGTGGTTGTGCACAGAGACAGTGCCAACACTCAGGCGATTGATCAAACTGGGATCTTGTGGTTGTGCACAGAGACAGTGCCAACACTCAGGCGATTGATCAAACTGGGATCTTGTGGTTGTGCACAGAGACAGTGCCAACACTCAGGCGAATGATCAAACTGGGATCTTATGGTTGTGCACAGAGACAGTGCCAACACTCAGGCGATTGATCAAACTGGGATCTTGTGGTTGTGCACAGAGACAGTGCCAACACTCAGGCGATTGATCAAACTGGGATCTTGTGGTTGTGCACAGAGACAGTGCCAACACTCAGGCGAATGATCAAACTGGGATCTTGTGGTTGTGCACAGAGACAGTGCCAACACTCAGGCGAATGATCAAACTGGGATCTTGTGGTTGTGCACAGAGACAGTGCCAACACTCAGGCGATTGATCAAACTGGGATCTTGTGGTTGTGCACAGAGACAGTGCCAACACTCAGGCGAATGATCAAACTGGGATCTTATGGTTGTGCACAGAGACAGTGCCAACACTCAGGCGAATGATCAAACTGGGATCTTATGGTTGTGCACAGAGACAGTGCCAAAACTCAGGCGATTGATCAAACTGGGATCTTATGGTTGTGCACAGAGACAGTGCCAACACTCAGGCGATTGATCAAACTGGGATCTTATGGTTGTGCACAGAGACAGTGCCAACACTCAGGCGAATGATCAAACTGGGATCTTATGGTTGTGCACAGAGACAGTGCCAACACTCAGGCGAATGATCAAACTGGGATCTTATGGTTGTGCACAGAGACAGTGCCAACACTCAGGCGAATGATCAAACTGGGATCTTATGGTTGTGCACAGAGACAGTGCCAACACTCAGGCGAATGATCAAACTGGGATCTTGTGGTTGTGCACAGAGACAGTGCCAACACTCAGGCGAATGATCAAACTGGGATCTTGTGGTTGTGCACAGAGACAGTGCCATCACTCAGGCAAATGATCAAACTGGGATCTTGTGGTTGTGCACAGAGACAGTGCCAACACTCAGGCGATTGATCAAACTGGGATCTTGTGGTTGTGCACAGAGACAGTGCCAACACTCAGGCGAATTATCAAACTGGGATCTTGTGGTTGTGCACAGAGACAGTGCCAACACTCAGGCGAATTATCAAACTGGGATCTTGTGGTTGTGCACAGAGACAGTGCCAACACTCAGGCCATTGATCAAACTGGGATCTTATGGTTGTGCACAGAGACAGTGCCAACACTCAGGCGAATGATCAAACTGGGATCTTATGGTTGTGCACAGAGACAGTGCCAACACTCAGGCCATTGATCAAACTGGGATCTTATGGTTGTGCACAGAGACAGTGCCAACACTCAGGCGATTGATCAAACTGGGATCTTGTGGTTGTGCACAGAGACAGTGCCAACACTCAGATGATTGATCAAACTGGGATCTTGTGGTTGTGCACAGAGACAGTGCCAACACTCAGGCGAATGATCAAACTGGGATCTTGTGGTTGTGCACAGAGACAGTGCCAACACTCAGGCGATTGATCAAACTGGGATCTTGTGGTTGTGCACAGAGACAGTGCCAACACTCAGGTGAATGATCAAACTGGGATCTTATGGTTGTGCACAGAGACAGTGCCAACACTCAGGCGAATGATCAAACTGGGATCTTGTGGTTGTGCACAGAGACAGTGCCAACACTCAGGCGATTGATCAAACTGGGATCTAGTGGTTGTGCACAGAGACAGTGCCAACACTCAGGCGATTGATCAAACTGGGATCTTGTGGTTGTGCACAGAGACAGTGCCAACACTCAGGCGAATGATCAAACTGGGATCTTGTGGTTGTGCACAGAGACAGTGCCAACACTCAGGCGATTGATCAAACTGGGATCTTGTGGTTGTGCACAGAGACAGTGCCAACACTCAGGCGAATGATCAAACTGGGATCTTATGGTTGTGCACAGAGACAGTGCCAACACTCAGGCGAATGATCAAACTGGGATCTTATGGTTGTGCACAGAGACAGTGCCAACACTCAGGCGATTGATCAAACTGGGATCTTATGGTTGTGCACAGAGACAGTGCCAACACTCAGGCGATTGATCAAACTGGGATCTTATGGTTGTGCACAGAGACAGTGCCAACACTCAGGCGAATGATCAAACTGGGATCTTATGGTTGTGCACAGAGACAGTGCCAACACTCAGGCGATTGATCAAACTGGGATCTTATGGTTGTGCACAGAGACAGTGCCAACACTCAGGCGATTGATCAAACTGGGATCTTATGGTTGTGCACAGAGACAGTGCCAACACTCAGGCGAATGATCAAACTGGGATCTTATGGTTGTGCACAGAGACAGTGCCAACACTCAGGCGAATGATCAAACTGGGATCTTATGGTTGTGCACAGAGACAGTGCCAACACTCAGGCGAATGATCAAACTGGGATCTTATGGTTGTGCACAGAGACAGTGCCAACACTCAGGCGAATGATCAAACTGGGATCTTGTGGTTGTGCACAGAGACAGTGCCAACACTCAGGCGAATGATCAAACTGGGATCTTGTGGTTGTGCACAGAGACAGTGCCAACACTCAGGCGATTGATCAAACTGGGATCTTGTGGTTGTGCACAGAGACAGTGCCAACACTCAGGCGATTGATCAAACTGGGATCTTGTGGTTGTGCACAGAGACAGTGCCAACACTCAGGCGATTGATCAAACTGGGATCTTGTGGTTGTGCACAGAGACAGTGCCAACACTCAGGCGAATGATCAAACTGGGATCTTATGGTTGTGCACAGAGACAGTGCCAACACTCAGGCGAATGATCAAACTGGGATCTTGTGGTTGTGCACAGAGACAGTGCCAACACTCAGGCGATTGATCAAACTGGGATCTTGTGGTTGTGCACAGAGACAGTGCCAACACTCAGGCGAATTATCAAACTGGGATCTTGTGGTTGTGCACAGAGACAGTGCCAACACTCAGGCGAATTATCAAACTGGGATCTTGTGGTTGTGCACAGAGACAGTGCCAACACTCAGGCCATTGATCAAACTGGGATCTTATGGTTGTGCACAGAGACAGTGCCAACGCTCAGGCGAATGATCAAACTGGGATCTTATGGTTGTGCACAGAGACAGTGCCAACGCTCAGGCGATTGATCAAACTGGGATCTTGTGGTTGTGCACAGAGACAGTGCCAACACTCAGGCGAATGATCAAACTGGGATCTTGTGGTTGTGCACAGAGACAGTGCCAACACTCAGGCGAATGATCAAACTGGGATCTTGTGGTTGTGCACAGAGACAGTGCCAAAACTCAGGTGAATGATCAAACTGGGATCTTGTGGTTGTGCACAGAGACAGTGCCAACGCTCAGGCGAATGATCAAACTGGGATCTTATGGTTGTGCACAGAGACAGTGCCAACGCTCAGGCGATTGATCAAACTGGGATCTTGTGGTTGTGCACAGAGACAGTGCCAACGCTCAGGCGATTGATCAAACTGGGATCTTATGGTTGTGCACAGAGACAGTGCCAACGCTCAGACGAATGATCAAACTGGGATCTTGTGGTTGTGCACAGAGACAGTGCCAACACTCAGGCGATTGATCAAACTGGGATCTTGTGGTTGTGCACAGAGACAGTGCCAACGCTCAGGCGATTGATCAAACTGGGATCTTGTGGTTGTGCACAGAGACAGTGCCAACGCTCAGGCGAATGATCAAACTGGGATCTTGTGGTTGTGCACAGAGACAGTGCCAACGCTCAGGCGAATGATCAAACTGGGATCTTATGGTTGTGCACAGAGACAGTGCCAACACTCAGGCGAATGATCAAACTGGGATCTTATGGTTGTGCACAGAGACAGTGCCAACACTCAGGCGAATGATCAAACTGGGATCTTGTGGTTGTGCACAGAGACAGTGCCAACACTCAGGCGAATGATCAAACTGGGATCTTGTGGTTGTGCACAGAGACAGTGCCAACACTCAGGCGAATGATCAAACTGGGATCTTGTGGTTGTGCACAGAGACAGTGCCAACACTCAGGCGAATGATCAAACTGGGATCTTATGGTTGTGCACAGAGACAGTGCCAACACTCAGGCGAATGATCAAACTGGGATCTTATGGTTGTGCACAGAGACAGTGCCAACACTCAGGCGATTGATCAAACTGGGATCTTATGGTTGTGCACAGAGACAGTGCCAACACTCAGGCGATTGATCAAACTGGGATCTTATGGTTGTGCACAGAGACAGTGCCAACACTCAGGCGATTGATCAAACTGGGATCTTATGGTTGTGCACAGAGACAGTGCCAACACTCAGGCGATTGATCAAACTGGGATCTTATGGTTGTGCACAGAGACAGTGCCAACACTCAGGCGAATGATCAAACTGGGATCTTATGGTTGTGCACAGAGACAGTGCCAACACTCAGGCGAATGATCAAACTGGGATCTTGTGGTTGTGCACAGAGACAGTGCCAACACTCAGGCGAATGATCAAACTGGGATCTTGTGGTTGTGCACAGAGACAGTGCCAACACTCAGGCGAATGATCAAACTGGGATCTTGTGGTTGTGCACAGAGACAGTGCCAACACTCAGGCGAATGATCAAACTGGGATCTTGTGGTTGTGCACAGAGACAGTGCCAACACTCAGGCGATTGATCAAACTGGGATCTTGTGGTTGTGCACAGAGACAGTGCCAACACTCAGGCGAATGATCAAACTGGGATCTTGTGGTTGTGCACAGAGACAGTGCCAACACTCAGGCGAATGATCAAACTGGGATCTTGTGGTTGTGCACAGAGACAGTGCCAACACTCAGGCTGAATGATCAAACTGGGATCTTATGGTTGTGCACAGAGACAGTGCCAACACTCAGGCGAATGATCAAACTGGGATCTTGTGGTTGTGCACAGAGACAGTGCCAACGCTCAGGCGAATGATCAAACTGGGATCTTGTGGTTGTGCACAGAGACAGTGCCAACGCTCAGGCGAATGATCAAACTGGGATCTTGTGGTTGTGCACAGAGACAGTGCCAACGCTCAGGCGATTGATCAAACTGGGATCTTGTGGTTGTGCACAGAGACAGTGCCAACGCTCAGGCGATTGATCAAACTGGGATCTTGTGGTTGTGCACAGAGACAGTGCCAACGCTCAGGCGAATGATCAAACTGGATCTTGTGGTTGTGCACAGAGACAGTGCCAACGCTCAGGCGAATGATCAAACTGGGATCTTATGGTTGTGCACAGAGACAGTGCCAACACTCAGGCGAATGATCAAACTGGGATCTTATGGTTGTGCACAGAGACAGTGCCAACACTCAGGCGAATGATCAAACTGGGATCTTGTGGTTGTGCACAGAGACAGTGCCAACACTCAGGCGAATGATCAAACTGGGATCTTGTGGTTGTGCACAGAGACAGTGCCAACACTCAGGCGAATGATCAAACTGGATCTTGTGGTTGTGCACAGAGACAGTGCCAACACTCAGGCGATTGATCAAACTGGGATCTTGTGGTTGTGCACAGAGACAGTGCCAACACTCAGGCGAATGATCAAACTGGGATCTTGTGGTTGTGCACAGAGACAGTGCCAACACTCAGGCGAATGATCAAACTGGGATCTTGTGGTTGTGCACAGAGACAGTGCCAACACTCAGGCGAATGATCAAACTGGGATCTTGTGGTTGTGCACAGAGACAGTGCCAACACTCAGGCGAATTGATCAAACTGGGATCTTGTGGTTGTGCACAGAGACAGTGCCAACACTCAGGCGAATGATCAAACTGGGATCTTGTGGTTGTGCACAGAGACAGTGCCAACACTCAGGCGAATTGATCAAACTGGGATCTTGTGGTTGTGCACAGAGACAGTGCCAACACTCAGGCGAATGATCAAACTGGGATCTTGTGGTTGTGCACAGAGACAGTGCCAACACTCAGGCGAATGATCAAACTGGGATCTTGTGGTTGTGCACAGAGACAGTGCCAACACTCAGGCGAATGATCAAACTGGGATCTTATGGTTGTGCACAGAGACAGTGCCAACACTCAGGCGAATGATCAAACTGGGATCTTATGGTTGTGCACAGAGACAGTGCCAACACTCAGGCGATTGATCAAACTGGGATCTTGTGGTTGTGCACAGAGGACAGTGCCAACACTCAGGCGATTGATCAAACTGGGATCTTGTGGTTGTGCACAGAGGACAGTGCCAACACTCAGGCGAATGATCAAACTGGGATCTTGTGGTTGTGCACAGAGACAGTGCCAACACTCAGGCGAATTGATCAAACTGGATCTTGTGGTTTGTGCACAGAGACAGTGCCAACACTCAGGCGATTGATCAAACTGGATCTTATGGTTGTGCACAGAGACAGTGCCAACACTCAGGCGAATTGATCAAACTGGGATCTTATGGTTGTGCACAGAGACAGTGCCAACACTCAGGCGAATGATCAAACTGGGATCTTGTGGTTGTGCACAGAGACAGTGCCAACACTCAGGCGAATGATCAAACCTGGGATCTTGTGGTTGTGCACAGAGACAGTGCCAACACTCAGGCGAATGATCAAACTGGGATCTCTGTGGTTGTGCACAGAGACAGTGCCAACACTCAGGCGAATGATCAAACTGGGATCTTGTGGTTGTGCACAGAGGACAGTGCCAACACTCAGGCGATTGATCAAACTGGGATCTTAGTGGTTGTGCACAGAGACAGTGCCAACACTCAGGCGAATGATCAAACTGGGATCTTAGTGGTTGTGCACAGAGACAGTGCCAACACTCAGGCGATTGATCAAACTGGGGCAACTGTTTCTCTGCTGGCACAACCATATAGATACCCCAGTGTTGATCATCGCCTGAGTGTTGGCACTGTCTCTGTGCACAACCATAAGATCCCAGTTTGATCATTCGCCTGAGTGTTGCGACTGTCCTCTGTGCACAACCATAAGATCCAGTTTGATCAATCGCTGAGTGTTGGCACTGTCTCTGTGCACAACAACCAAGATCCCAGTTTGATCATTGCCTGAGTGTTGGCACTGTCTCTGTGCACAACCACAAGATCCCAGTTTGATCATTCGCCTGAGTGTGGCACTGTCTCTGTGCACAACCACAAGATCCCAGTTTGATCATTCGCCTGAGTGTTGGCACTGTCTCTGTGCACAACCACAAGATCAGTTTGATCATCGCCTGAGTGTTGGCACTGTCTCTGTGCACAACCAAGATCCCAGTTGATCATTCGCCTGAGTGTGGCAACTGTCTCTGTGCAACCACCAAGATCCCAGTTTGATCATTCGCCTGAGTGTTTGCACTGTCTCTGTGCACAACCAAGATCCCAGTTTGATCATTCGCCTGAGTGTTGCACTGTCTCTGTGCACAACCAAAGATCCCAGTTTGATCAATCGCCTGAGTGTTGGCACTGTCTCTGGGCCAACCACAGATCCAGTTGATCATCGCCTGAGTGTTGGCACTGTCTCTGTGCACAACCAAAGATCCCAGTTTGATCATTCGCACTGAGTGTTGGCACTGTCTCTGTGCACAAACCACAGAATCCCAGTTTGATCAATCGCCTGAGGTTGGCACTGTCTCTGTGCACAACCACAAGATCCCAGTTGATCATCGCCTGAGTGTTGGCACTGTCTCTGTGCCAAACCATAAGATCCCAGTTTGATCATTGCCTGAGTGTTGGCACTGTCTCTGTGCACAACCACAAGATACCCAGTTTGATCATTCGCCTGAGTGTTGGCACTGTTCTCTGTGCACAACCACAAGAATCCCAGTTTGATCAATCGCCTGAGGTGTGGCACTGTCTCTGTGCACAACCACTAAGATCCCAGTTTGATCAATCGCCCTGAGGTTGGCACTGTCTCTGTGCACAACCACAGATCCCAGTTTGATCATTCGCTGACGTGTTGGCACTGTCTCTGTGCACAAACCATAAGAATCCAGTTTGATCATCGCCTGAGTGTTGGCACTGTCCTCTGTGCACAACCAAAGATCCCAGTTTGATCAATCGCCTGAGTGTTGGCACTGTCTCTGTGCACAACCATAAGATCCCAGTTTGATCATTCGCCTGAGTGTTGGCACTGTCTCTGTGACAACCACAAGATCCCAGTTTGATCATTCGCCTGAGTGTTGGCACTGTCTCTGTGCACACAACACAAGATCCCAGTTTTGATCATTCGCCTGAGTGTTGGCACTGTCTCTGTGCAAACCACAAGATCCCAGTTTGATCATTCGCCTGAGTGTTGGCACTGTCTCTGTGCACAACCAAGATTCCCAGTTTGATCATTCGCCTGAGTGTTGGCACTGTCTCTGTGCACAACCAAGATCCCCGTTTGATCAATCGCCTGAGTGTTGGCACTGTCTCTGTGCACAACCAAAGATCCCAGTTTGATCAATCGCCTGAGTGTTGGCACTGTTCTGTGCACACCATAAGATCCCAGTTTGATCATTCGCCTGAGTGTTGGCACTGTCTCTGTGCACAACCAAAGATCCAGTTTGATCAATCGCCTGAGTGTGGCACTGTCTCTGTGCACAACCACAAGATCCCAGTTTGATCATTCGCCTGAGTGTTGGCACTGTTCTCGTGCACAACCACAAGATCCCAGTTTGATCATCGCCTGAGTGTTGCACTGTCTCTGTGCACAACCAAAAGATCCCAGTTTGATCATTCGCCTGAGTGTTGGCACTGTCTCTGTGCACAACCAAAAGATCCCAGTTTGATCATCGCCTGAGTGTTGGCACTGTCTCTGTGCACAAACCAAAGATCCGTTTGATCATCGCCTGAGTGTGTGGCACTGTCATCGTGTGCACAACCATAAGATCCCAGTTTGATATCAATCGCTGAGTGTTGGCACTGTCTCTGTGCACAACCATAAGATCCCAGTTTGATCAATCGCCTGAGTGTGGCACTGTCTCTGTGCACAACCATAAGATCCCAGTTTGATCATTCGCCTGAGTGTTGGCACTGTCTCTGTGCACAACCATAAGATCCCAGTTTGATCAATCGCCTGAGTGTTGGCACTGTCTCTGTGCACAACCACTAAGATCCCAGTTTGATCATGCCTGAGTGTTGGCACTGTCTCTGTGCACAACCACAAGATCCCAGTTTGATCAATCGCCTGAGTGTTGGCACTGTCTCTGTGCACAACCACAAGATCCAGTTTGATCATTCGCTGAGTGTTGGCACTGTCTCTGTGCACAACCACAAGATCAGTTTGATCATCCGCTGAGTGTTGGGACACTGTCTCTGTGCAACCACAAGATCCCAGTTTGATCAATCGCCTGAGTGTTGGCACTGTCTCTGTGCACAACACAAGATCCCAGTTTGATCATTCGCCTGAGTTTGTGCACTGTCTCTGTGCACAACACAGATCCCAGTTTGATCACTATCGCCTGAGTGTTGGCACTGTCTCTGTGCACAACCATAAGATCCCAGTTTGATCATTCGCCTGAGTGTTGGCACTGTCTCGTGCACAACCAAAGATCCCAGTTATTGATCATATCGCCTGAGTGTTGGCACTGTCTCTGTGCACAAACAAAGAATCCCAGTTTGATCATTCGCCTGAGTGTTGGCACTGTCTCTGTGCACAACCACAAGATCCCAGTTTGATAATCGCCTGAGTGTTTGGCACGTCTCTGTGCACAACACAAGATCCCATTGATCAATCGCTGAGTGTTGGCACTGTCTCTGTGCACCAACCATAAGATCCCAGTTTGATCATTCGCCTGAGTGTTGGCACTGTCTCTGTTGCCACAACCATAAGACCCAGTTTGATCATCGCCTGAGTGTTGGCACTTCCTGTGCACAACCAGATCCCAGTTTGATATCGCTGATGTTGGCACTGTCTCTGTGCACAACCACAGATCCCAGTTTGATCAATCGCCTGAGGTTGGCACTGTCTCTGTGCACAACCACAAGATCCCAGTTTGATCAATCGCCCTGAGTGTTGGCACTGTCTCTGTGCACAACCAAAGATCCCAGTTTGATCATCGCCTGAGTGTTGGCACTGTCTCTGTGCACAACCAAAGATCCAGTTTGATCATTCGCCTGAGTGTTGGCACTGTCTCTGTGCACAACCAAAGATCCCAGTTTGATCATCTCTGAGTGTTGGCACTGTCTCTGTGCACAACCAAGATCCCAGTTGATCATTCGCCTGAGTGTGGACTGTCTCGTGCACAACCACAAGATCCCAGTTTGATCATTCGCCTGAGTGTTGGCACTGTCTCTGTGCACAACCATAAGATCCCAGTTTGATCATTCGCCTGAGTGTTGGCACTGTCTCTGTGCACAACCAAAGATCCAGTTTGATCATCGCCTGAGTGTTGGCACTGTCTCTCGTGCAAACCATAAGATCCCAGTTGATCAATCGCCTGAGTGTTGGCACTGTCTCTGTGCACACACCAAATCCCAGTTTGATCATTCGCCTGAGTGTTGGCACTGTCTCTGTGCACAACCATAAGATCCAGTTTGATCATCGCCTGAGTGTTGGCACTGTCTCTCGTGCACAACCACAAGATCCCAGTTGATCAATCGCCTGAGTGTTGGCACTGTTCTCTGTGCACACCACAAGATCCCAGTTGTTGATCATCGCCTGAGTGTTGGCACTGTCTCTGTGCACAACCAAGATCCCAGTTTGATCATTCGCCTGAGTGTGGCACTGTCTCTGTGCACAACCACAAGATCCCAGTTGATCATCGCCCTGAGTGTTGGCACTGTCTCTGTGCACAACAACAAGATCAAGTTTGATCAATCGCCTGAGTGTGGCACTGTCTCTGTGCACAACCACAAGAATCCCAGTTTGATCAATCGCCTGAGTGTTGCACTGTCTCTGTGCACAACCACAAGATCCAGTTTGATCAATCGCCTGAGTGTTTGGCACTGTCCTCTGTGCACAACCAAAAGATCAGTTTGATCATTCGCTGAGTGTTGGCACTGTCTCTGTGCACAACCATAAGATCCCAGTTTGATCATCGCCTGAGTTTTGGCACTGTCTCTGTGCACACACAACGATCCCAGTCTTA
>NC_052307.1:77474224-77479224 GCF_016432855.1 Salvelinus namaycush
AACATGAACAGTGTGTCAGTCAGTAACTACAGGACAACAGCATGGTAGATAACTGAACAGTGTGTCAGTCATAACTACAGACAACAGCATGGTAGATAACGTGAACAGTGTGTCAGTCAGTAACTACAGACAACAGCATGGTAGATAACATGAACAGTGTGTCAGTCAGGAACTACAGGACAACAGCATGGTAGATAACCATGAACATGTGTCAGTCAGTACTACAGGACAACAGCATGGTAGATAACGTGAACAGTGTGACGTACTACAGACAACAGCATGGTAGATAACATGACAGTGTGTCAGTCAGTAACTACAGGACAACAGCAGGTAGATAACGTGAACATGTGTCAGTCAGTAACTACAGGACAACAGCATGGTAGATAACATGACAGTGTGTCAGTCAGTAACTACAGGACAACAGCATGGTAGATAACTGAACAGTTGTGACAGTCAGGAACTGACAGGACCAGCATGGTAGATAACATGAACATGTGTCAGGTCAGTAACTACAGTCAACAGCATGGTAGATAACGTGAACAGTGTGTCAGTCAGTAACTACAGGACAACAGCATGGTAGATAACATGAACAGTGTGTCAGTCAGTACTACAGGACAACAGCATGGTAGATAACATGAACAGTGTGTCAGTCAGTAACTACAGGACAACAGCATGGTAATAACATGAACAGTGTGTCAGTCAGTAACTACGTACAACAGCATGGTAGATAACGTGAACAGTGTGACAGTCAGGAACTACAGGACAACAGCATGGTAGATAACATGAACAGTGGTGTCAGTCAGTAACTACAGTACACAGCATGGTAGATAACCTGAACAGTTTGTCAGTCAGTACTACAGGACAACAGCATGGTATAATAACGTGAACAGTGTGTCATCAGTAACTACAGGACAACAGCATGGTAGATAATGAACAGTTGTCAGTCAGTAACTACAGGACAACAGCATGGTAGATACGTGAACAGTGTGTCCAGTCATAACTACAGGACAACAGCATGGTAGATAACGTGAACAGTGTGTCGTCAGGAACTACAGGACACAGCATGGTAGATACCGTGAACAGTGTGTCAGTCAGTAACTACAGTACAACAGCATGGTAGATAACATGAACAGTGTGTCAGTCAGTAACTACAGGACAACAGCATGGTAGATAACATGAACAGTGTGTCAGTCAGTAACTACAGGACACAGCATGGTAGATAACATGAACAGTGTGTCATCAGTAACTACAGGACAACACATGGTAGATAACATGAACAGTGTGTCAGTCAACTACAGGACAACAGCATGGTAGATACATGAACAGTTGTTGTCAGTACTACAGGACAACAGCATGGTAGATACCGTGAACAGTGTGACAGTCAGTAACTACAGGACAACAGCATGGTAGATAACGTGAACAGTGTGTCAGTAACTACAGGACAACAGCATGGTAGATAACGTGAACAGTGTGTCAGTCAGGAACTACAGGACAACAGCATGGTAGATAACGTGAACAGTGTGTCAGTCAGTAACTACAGACAACAGCATGGTAGATCGTGAACCGTGTGTCAGTCAGTAACTACAGGACAACAGCATGGTAGATAACATGAACAGTGTGTCAGTCAGTAACTACAGGACAACAGCATGGTAGATAACGTGAACAGTGTGTCAGTCAGTAACTACAGGACAACAGCATGGTATAACATGAACAGTGTGTCATCAGTAACTACAGTACAACAGCATGGTAGATACGTGAACAGTGTGTCAGTAACTACAGGACAACAGCATGGTAATAACATGACAGTGTGTCAGTCAGTAACTACAGGACAACAGCATGGTAATACGTGAACATGTGCAGTCAGGACTACAGGACAACAGCATGGTAGATAATGTGAACAGTGTGTCAGTCAGTAACTACAGGACAACAGCATGGTAGATAACGTGAACAGTGTGACAGTCAGTAACTACAGGACAACAGCATGGTAGATAACGTGAACAGTGTGTCAGTCAGGAACACATGCAGTATCAGAGTAACTACAGGACAACAGCATGGTAGATAACGTGAACAGTGTGTCAGTCAGTAACTACAGGACAACAGCATGGTAGATAACATGAACAGTGTGTCAGTCAGTAACTACAGGACAACAGCATGGTAGAATAACGTGAACAGTGTGTCAGTCAGTAACTACAGGACAACAGCATGGTAGATACATGAACAGTGTGTCAGTCCAGGAACTACAGGACAACAGCATGGTAGATAACATGACAGTGTGTCAGTCAGTAACTACAGGACAACAGCATGGTAGATAACGTGAACAGTGTGACAGTAACTACAGGACAAACAGCATGGTAGATACATGAACAGTGTGTCAGTCAGTAACTACAGGACAACAGCATGGTAGATAACATGAACAGTGTGTCAGTCAGATAACTACAGGACAACAGCATGGTAGATAACATGAAACAGTGTGTCAGTCAGTAACTACAGGACAACAGCATGGTAGATAACGTGAACAGTGTGACAGTCAGGAACTACAGGACAACAGCATGGTAGATAACATGAACAGTGTGTCAGTCAGTAACTACAGGACAACAGCATGGTAGATAACGTGAACAGTGTGTCAGTCAGTAACTACAGGACAACAGCATGGTAGATAACATGAACAGTGTGTCAGTCAGTAACTACAGGACAACAGCCATGGTAGATAACGTGAACAGTGTGTCAGTCAGTAACTACAGGACAACGCATGGTAGATAACATGAACAGTGTGTCAGTCAGTAACTACAGGACAACAGCATGGTAGATAACGTGAACAGTGTGTCAGTCAGTAACTACAGGACAACAGCATGGTAGATACATGAACAGTGTGTCAGTCAGTAACTACAGGACAACAGCATGGTAGATAACGTGAACAGTGTGTCAGTCAGTAACTACAGGACAACAGCATGGTAGATAACATGAACAGTGTGTCAGTCAGTAACTACAGGACACAGCATGGTAGATAACATGAACAGTGTGGTCAGTCAGGAACTACAGGACAACAGCATGGTAGATAACATGAACAGTGTGTCAGTCAGTAACTACAGGACAACAGCATGGTAGATAACATGAACAGTGTGTCAGTCAGTAACTACAGGACAACAGCATGGTAGATAACATGAACAGTGTGTCAGTCAGGAACTACAGGACAACAGCATGGTAGATAACATGAACAGTGTGACAGTCAGTAACTACAGGACAACAGCATGGTAGATAACATGAACAGTGTGTCAGTCAGTAACTACAGGACAACAGCATGGTAGATAACGTGAACAGTGTGTCAGTAACTACAGGACAACAGCATGGTAGATAACATGAACAGTGTGTCAGTCAGTAACTACAGGACAACAGCATGGTAGATAACATGAACAGTGTGTCAGTCAGTAACTACAGGACAACAGCATGGTAGATAACATGAACAGTGTGTCAGTCATGAACACATGCAGTATCAGAGTAACTACAGGCACATCCCCTGCTGCCCGTCCTATTAAACTAAACTAGTCCCCTGAGATTTCTCCATGCTAATGAACACATCCTGGACTCCATCCGTCTTACATCACTGGATACAGTAAAGCCAGAACATACTGTCTTCATTACTTTCCTTCCCCCAACCCCCCTCCATCCCTCCTTCCCTTCCTCCTTCAAAGCTTAATTTCCTCATCAGCTCATAGATGCTTTGACATGAGCCACCTGCATTTACGTTTTCCTGGCCAGGTTCAGATTCCTTTGTCACCGGAAGGAGAGCAGGCTTGTTTTAGTGGAGGATGAGGCGCTGCCCATTAGCTCCCTGGAATTAATAAACAAATTGTTCAAATTTAGATCCATTGCCTGTGAAAACAAAATTCTGGAGTTATGTGGGGGATCAACCTTTCAAGAGGTTTGTTTTTCGATGTGTGGGACCTGGGAAGAAGTGTATCGTGGCACCTTGTTTGTCATCCAATGGATTTTGCTGCATGTGGATGAGCAGGTGCAGTGCATTGGTGACTTTCTCCATATTGCAGTAATTCAATAAGAAAAGGTCATGGTTTCCACCTTTTGAGACCCTACCAAGTTGAGCATTTAGTGAAAAAGTATTTTCCTCCACAGTAAAACACAAGATTGTGTGCGCCTAGCGGGAAATATGTTTGACATCAAAAAAACAACACGTTACACTGACCTCTCCCTCTAATATTGGACAAAACTCTGAGCCAACCTCATGATCCCATCTCTAAACAATCAGACCGTTGTCCAACAACGGCCTCACAGACCTTTCATATGGCTCAATATTTACATTTACATTTAAGTCATTTAGCAGACGCTCTTATCCAGAGCGACTTACAAATTGGAAAGTTCATACATATTCATCCTGGTCCCCCCGTGGGGAATGAACCCACAACCCTGGCGTTGCAAGCGCCATGCTCTGCCAACTGAGCCACAAATATGCACAGAACTACACACCCTTGAGTTGAAACACACACATTTCATGTGTGTTGCAAAGTCCAAGCATGCTATCCAGAAAGGAGTCCCTTACACAGAGGTTTTCCTCTTGATTTCCCTCTGGGCTTTGTAAGAGTCAATAACGAGGTTATCCTCATCACTTATAAACTGGAATCTAAGGTTATTGGCCTCATTTACTGTTGTCAATCTGGTCTATAAATTTAAAACAGGCCAGAAGTTTACAGAAAGCACACTTTCTTTTTAATATGAAAGCCAGTGCCGTGAAGAAGTCAAGAAGTGTTTTTGATGGATGTAAGGACCTGGTATGTGAGGAGCTTAACAGCAAACATATCTTTTTGTGCAGTATAATATCAGCCTGTACCAATACATCAAAGAGCAAGCTTTGAAATCCCTCAGGAACCCTTTCAGAGGTGTTTGAAACAGTGACAATAGTTTCTGAGTTAGGCTGTGCAGAGCAGCGGCCATCATACGGAGTGTTCTGGGGGAAAAGCTTGTCTTAGCTTTGATGTCAAGCATCTGTT
>NC_052307.1:77781724-77909224 GCF_016432855.1 Salvelinus namaycush
AGCTGGCCCTCGCTACATATTCATCGCCAGACCCACTGGCTCCAGGTCATCTATAAGTCTATGCTAGGTAAAGCTCTTCCTTATCTCAGCTCACTGGTCACGATAACAACACCCACCCGTAGCACGCGCTCCAACAGGTATATTTCACTGGTCATCCCCAAAGCCAACACCTCCTTTGGCTGCCTTCCCTTCCAGTTCTCTGCTGCCAATGACTGGAACGAATTGCAAAT
This sequence comes from Salvelinus namaycush, assembly GCF_016432855.1. NCBI lineage: Eukaryota > Metazoa > Chordata > Actinopteri > Salmoniformes > Salmonidae > Salvelinus > Salvelinus namaycush. Next base: position 77,781,955 of record NC_052307.1, read on the forward strand.
AATCACCGAAGTTGGAGACTTATATTTCCCTCACTAACTTTAAACATCAGCTATCTGAGCAGCTAACCGATCACTGCAGCTGTACATAGCCCATCTGTAAATAGCCCATCCAATCTACCTACCTCATCCCCATATTGTTTTTATTTACTTTTCTGCTCTTTTGCACACCAGTATTTCTACTTGCACATCATCATCTGCACATATATCACTCCAGTGTTAATTTGCTAAATTGTAATTATTTTGCTACTATGGCCTATTTATTGCCTTACCTCCTCACGCCATTTGCACACACTGTATGTAGACTTTCTTTTTTTTCTATTGTGTTATTGACTGTACGCTTGTTTATTCCACGTGTTGTTTGTCACACTGCTTTGCTTTATCTTGGCCAGGTCGCAGTTGTAAATGAGAACTTGTTCTCAACTAGCCTACCTGGTTAAATAAAGGTGTAATATATATTTTTAAATGGGCTTTATATTAGACACATTATTCAATTAGTTGAATGATTTATTGATAAAAATGAATGTCACGTTAGTGACCTCTAACCGTACTGGTGTTAAAAAAAACATCAGGAATAATGCAAAGTGCACACTAACATTGAAAAAGGGAAACTGAATTTAGACACTGTCTGAACAGTCACGTTAACAATCCTATGTTTTCTACATCTTTCCAGCACTCCTTACCAGGACTTTCCACTACATAGGATTTGAGATTGTGAAACCAGGCCACCCTCTGATACCACCCCGAGCAGACCTTGTGTTTTTGGGCTACTCCATGAGTCCAACATGCCCGGAGTCAGAGGAAGATTGATGTTTGGGTTGATCAGGAGGGGATCACTCATCTGTTGCTCTGACCCAATAGTCTCTTTTCCATGCCTACCTGACCTTTATGTTTTTTTTCCTGTGGTGGTGATAGATAGGAAACAAGGAAAGGAAGCTATTTAAGCATATTGGGACAAGACCCGTCTCTCTCTTTCTCTCTGCACTTCTCATATGTACTGCTGTAGTCATGACAGAGAGCAAGCCATTAATTCTGTAGACCTCTTTGGTGATAGAACCTTCAAGGAGATTGATCCTATTAGGCGGCTGCGTTCTTGACATCTTGCATGTTGTCGCCTGTGTGGCTCAGTTGGTAGAGCAGGGTTGTGGGTTTGATTCCCCCAGGGGAACAGTATAAAAAAATATGCACTCACTACTGTAAGTCTCTCTGGATAAAAGAATCTGCTAAATGACTAAACTGTAAATGTTGCCACAGCTTCTAGTACAAGTGGGACACTCAGTGCTAAAAATATTAACTTAAACTCCACAGTGCAGCTAAAGGTGAGGGACTGTAATAATATAAAACTACAGTGCACTGGAAGAGTGGGCTAAGAGCAATATGGCACATAATATTGGAATCTAGATGTCTGGATAATTAAATTATGGGTACGCTTTCAGGACTATTTCTTTGACTGAACCGCTGCAACAAAGTGCAAATGTCTCCATTGTCTTGAATTGAGTGATTGATCCATGTAAACTCCCATTATTGACATGCAGACTTCAAGACTAGTTAAGTCAGTGACAATACATCACTTAACTGTAATGTTGCTCACACTTACAGGTTTAGCAGAGGTCAGGGGAGCACAACACAGACTGTGTACTGGACTCACTTTCCATTCTGCTTGTGCATTCAGTTGAGAAGATTAGGCTGCACATGTGAAAGCAAGAACCTACATTCCCCTGTAGCTGATTCAACTTACGTACTATGCACACACTCTCTTCCTACTTTTTAAACTATTGTGTCCTAGAATTTCTATATACATTTTAGATTTCCATGTTCATGTAATGACACTAAAGATGGAATAAAATTCCTGTTATACCTCTGTTCTTGTCGGTATTGTGTTTTGGCACTTAACACTAGTTAACAGCCCATGTGTAATGATGTGAATCCAATTATATTGGTTGTTCTAAGTGAAACAAGCTGAACTTAATTACAAGTGCTTTAAAACGTTTTGCTACCGTGTGCCCTACTGAACATGACCCAGCTCACAACAGTGAAATTCTCTAAACAATCAGGACATACCCTGTGGCATTAATCTTTCCCTTGCCTTGGCTTTTGAGAAGTCTGCCTGGATACACAATAGTTATCACACCATAATGAAACTACAGATTCTATCAGCACATTTGGTTTCAATGTTTTAATAAAGAAAAAGACAAACAAGCGCGTAACACATTACGGGATTTTTAGGAAAGTATGAATTCGAAATACGTGTTTATTTGTCCTTCTCCTTCTGTTCTTTGTCTTTCTTGTCCTTCTCGGCCTTGGCCTCTTCAGCCTCGTGTCTTTTGATCAGCTCCTCCACCTCTTTCTGTTTCAGCACCTTGATCTTGGTCTTTCCGTCTTCTCGCGTCAGGGTGGCTATTTCCACTGGGGAGGTCAAGATATCCATGAGTCATACAGTCTATGTTCATAACTCAGGCTGCATTACAGACGTATCGGTTAATATGCATATCTCTAGACACATTTATTATATACATTGTGTGCATCATGTACAACAGCTGATGATGTCTAATGTTTTAGACGTCATCATCACTAGCCTACTCTCCATAGAACAGCTGTGAATTAGGATAACACTGTCCCACTCTATACAACATCTCCAGTCTGTGTTTACTCAGTGTGCTCCAAGGCAGGACGGGCTCAGGAGTTGTTTAGAACGGTGATGTCAGGTGTAGATCTTACCTTTCTCCGCCGAGAGCTTGCTGACGTCCATGGTCTTGTTCAGGACTTTGACAGCCAACGCCAGGGCAGAGGACAGCGACATCTCACCCTCTTTGAAATCCTGCTTCAACATGGACACTGCAGCCTGGGGGCGAAGAAGACAACATGATGATTTATACAAACGTGTGGGTCTAATTCTGAATGCTGATTGGTTAAATTTGTTTTTCAGCCGGTGTCTATTCCACAAGTTACCACAGGCTAAAACCTCATTATCACTCGATGAGATAATTGTGTCTATTTTCATTGAGAGGGAGTATGCCACTTAGGCAGCCATAAGTCTGACTTCCAGCAAAGGGGCTGAATTATTGAAATATTATGCCATAAAAGTATCAGCTATATGTTAATTCTCAGTCAACACTGTAGCACCATCTACTGTGACGTTTCACGTCGTTACTTTGTGGCAATGCTGCTGCCAAAACATGTGTGCATTGTGCCAATGTTGATGACAGCAAACAGGCTTACCGCACTATTGTTGCCGATGCAAGTAGCCTTCCAGCCTCCATAGTTCCCACTGGGGTCACTCTGGTACAGCTGGAAGCCGTAGTGTTTGTCCCAGCCCATGTACAGCAGAGACACTCCAAACGGCCTCTTCCCTGAAGACACACAACACATCAAATACAATCAAACCTGTGCTTACTCTAACTGTACTCTAATGACTCTGGTATGTTCTTTTCCACACAGCCCTTTGGTCCAATATGGTTTCAGCAACAATGTAACCAGGGTGGTGTTTACTAGAGAACCCAACTGAGGTGTTTGTGTCATTTGTCTTATAGCTAACCTCCAAACTGTGTGTAGGCCTGTTTGATGTCACACAACGCTGTCACCAACTGCTCACAGGGGATTGGCTCCTGGTACTGCAGTAGATATCTGTGTGAATTAAAAAACACATACACATTATCTGTCAGATAAACAGACACGGTGCTAGATTACTAGAGGTGCCTTGTTGGTCTTGCACTAACACTGTACATTGCTTTGTATACAAATTAATGAACAAATGGGTCACAGGTAGAGACCGTGGACTTTACTACCCAACGTACCTCTGTGCTATTAGCCTCAGCTCATTGGTTAGAACGTTAGCATCGGAGGTGATTCCGGCAACACTGCAAGCCATGTCTCTGAAAGGATAAAGGGTACGACACCAAATCACAGAGCAGCCCATGGGTATAATGTAGCAGCATGTCTGACATCACCCCAGCTTCAGAGTAGGAGTGCTGATCTAGGATCAGTTTAGTCTTTCTGATCATAATAATAATGCAGACCTGATCCTAGATCAACACTCCTAGTCTTGAGACGCTTTATGAGAAGATCCTGATCTGCAGTGCTACATATAAGCCTGGCAAGAGAGACTATGGTCATACTCACTCATTGAGCTTGTAGATCTTCTCTGAAAAGAAAACCTCATCAAGCAGCTTGTGGATGTTCCGCCTCTCTGCAGCCAACAGCACTCCGTCATTGGCTAAAATCCCAAGACATGAGCCGGCGTGGCCAATAGCCTCCATGGCATACTCCACCTGATATAAGCGCCCTGTAAAACAGCAACAATGATTTGTTATGTCTGACATGGTTGCTCAGAGGAGAACACTTGACAATATAGTCTTGAATGTGATGGTAACATTGATTATGAAAATCGTTATTAGAAAGATAACACTTGCCTTCAGGTGAGAAAATGGTAGTCCGGGAATCATATCTACGAGACTACAAAAACAAATAAGTGTCAATTTCCCAAGAAAGCACCCAAGTAAAAGTTGCAAGGTAGTCAATTGCATCATATTAAACATGTACAGGTAAGTGCCAAAATAAAGGAAACACTTGAGTAAACGAGAGATACAAGGTATATTGAAAGCAGGTGCTTCAACCCAGATGTGGTTCCCGAGTTAATTAAGCAAATAAAATGTACCCAGTTTTTTGGGCTACCATGGCTAGAAGAGATCTCAGTGACTGAAAGAGAAGTCTCAAAGGAGCATAGGGGGTTTAAAGGGTGTGTGTGTGTCAGTCACCAGTTCTCAACACAATTCAACACTAATGGGAGATTCTGGAGATTCTTACGGGAGATTCTGGAGAAGTGCCTGAGACCCCTATTAAACAAAACACCAAATGATGGAAGTTCTCATAAAAGTATGGTGTCACATCCCTCCAATAGAGTTCCAGACACTTGTAGAATCTATGCGATGGCGCATTGCTGCTGTTCTGGCAGCTCGTGGTGGTCCAGCGCCCTATTAAAGTTGCACTATGAAGAAATCGCTCCGCCATTTCCTGGTTGCTAAAACGCTAATCGTTCGCCTACTTTTAGTTTGACAAAATAAGCTAGTATAGTGTAGAGCCCTCAAACTCAACTCTGGACCTCGACGCCAGTTCCACTACTATTTTTTTCCATTGTTCCTCTCTGGTCAGGAACTGATTTAGACCTGGGACACCAGGTGGGTGCAGCTAATTATCAGGCAGAACAGAAAACCAGCAGGCTCCAGACCTCGTAGGGCAAGAGTAGAATATCCCTGGTGTGGAGAATCATTGTATCATCTAAACTGCTGTGAAATATATTTTCCATAAACAAAAGTTGTAATTTTAGCTGTTTGAAACTGGTACAAAACAGAAAGTAAAAGATGCAAAAACAAAACTTAGCGAAAAAAGCATTGAAATAGCGCACATAGAACAGATCTACTGCTTCTTAGACTTGCTTTGAAATAGAATGATAAATCTATAACTCACATTTTTGTGAATTTGGTCGGGTCGCCCAAAAAGTTACATATTGCCACTTTAAGACACTATGTTGGTGTTTCCTTTATTTTTGAAGTTACTTGTACATTACAGATAGCGACGTTAACGTAGCTAGCTACTTACCATGATTCAGCCTGCCTGTAAAATAAAACCTGCGAAACAAATAATTCCAATAATATTAATGAAGTTCCATAATGCAAAGCTCAAGTGCTGCTGTCAAATGGGGGCATGGCAAATCATGACTACTGTTTATTAGACAGGTGCTGGTAAGTTAGCGAACTATATTTGATTAAAGTATAGCTAGCTAGCCAATTAGAAAGTTAACATATAGTTACAGTGGTAGCTCAATTAGCTAGAGTAGTAAACGTTAGCGAAGTAACATTAACGTTACTTCATTCTTACAAGGCAATTGTTAAACAGAAATATGCTTGCTAGCTAGCATGCTAACCCTTAGCTAGCTATCTTCACAATGACTGGAGAGGCTAGCTGACTTTTGGCGCCGTTTTTAACAAGAAATCACGTTTTGGCAATTTATGATATTTTTATAGTAAACATGTGGCTAAACAGACAGGAATATAAAACACCTATTTACCTTAGCTAGCCTGATGTTGTAGTTTGTTGCTGACACACCGTTGTGAAGCAAGCAAGAACAACTAAGAACTTCCGTGTCCCATATTTGTGGAGTCCTTCAGAATAAAAGTTCCGTCCTATATAGTTTGTAAATTAATAATTACGGTGAAAATGTGCACAATTATCAATATATTTTATACTAGTTATCATACAAAGAAAAATGTAAAGTATTTCTATAAGATATGTCATTTATTTATTTTTTCAAGCCTAAATAGTTAACAATGTTTTTTTTGTGTGTACTCCTATCATTTATTGCATACAAAATCCGTACAAAATTATCTGTACTCTGTGTCGCAGTAATAGGGTGTCCATTCTATTCAGGAGCACTTTTAGTTTCCAAATCCACAGAGTTTACACCCAGAGGAGCGCCACTGCTCATTTTGCGGGCCCTAAAGAGTGGCCCATCAACTTAAAACCAATAATTTATTTATATTGTACATACATATTGCACAATAAACAATTATCTGTAGGTTGTGTCACAGTAGAATGGGGGGGGGGGGTCCATTCTACTCAGGAACACTTCTAGTTTCCTCTCGGTGTAAACCAGTGGAGGCTATTCAGAGGAGGAAGGGAAGGACCATCCTCCTCAATGAATTTCCTCAATGAATTTCAACAAATTGTTTAACATTAAATTTATCATTTTTAGAAAGAATCAATCAAGTTTATTTTATATAGCCCTTCGTACATCAGCTAATATCTCGAAGTGCTGTACAGAAACCCAGCCTAAAACCCCAAACAGCTAGCAATGCAGGTGTAGAAGCACGGTGGCTAGGAAAAACTCCCTAGAAAGGCCAAAACCTAGGAAGAAACCTAGAGAGGAACCAGACTATGAGGGGTGGCCAGTCCTCTTCTGGCTGTGCCGGTTGGAGATTATAACAGAACTATGCCAAGATGTTAAAAAATGTTCATAAGTGACAAGCATGGTCAAATAATAATCATGAATAAATGTCAGTTGGCTTTTCATAGCCGATCATTAAGAGTTGAAAAACAACAGGTCTGGGACAGGTGGCGGTTCCATAACCGCAGGCAGAACAGTTGAAACTGGAATAGCAGCAAGGCCAGGCGGACTGGGGACAGCAAGGAGGCATCATGCCCGGTAGTCCTGACGTATGGTCCTAGGGCTCAGGTCAGGTCTGGGACAGGTGAGAAAGAACTATACTAAATATATTCACGTCACCAAATAATCTATGAAAACACACTGTTTTGCAATGAAGGTCTACAGTAGCCTCAGCAGCACTCTGCAGGGTAGTGCCATGGTGTAGCCAGAGGACAGCTAGCTTCTGTCCTCCTCTGGGTACATTGACTTCAATACAAAACCTTGGAGGCTCATGGTTCTCACCCCCTTCCATAGACTTACACAGTAATTATGACAACTTCTGAACAATGTCCTCCAACCTATCTAATCTCTTGCAGCATGAACTGACATGTTGTCCACCCAATCAAAGGATCAGAGAATGAATCTAGTACTGAAAGCATAAAATACAGCTAGCTAGCACTGCAGTGCATAAAATGTTGTGAGTAGTTATTAGTAACTACTGTTGTTGGTTTGGCGTCAAATAGCCACTCTTTATGTGTTATTTGACGAATCTCAGTTTTCCATGTGGGTTTTATGATGTAATGTCAACTTTATACGTTTATATCCCGGGAACATTCAATTTCCAACTCACCCACAGCAATTCTCCATAAATCTGTTGTGGATTACCCAGAATCCCATACCTTTATCACTCAGTGTATTATACAATGTAAACACACTAATCTACCAGGTGGCATAATACCCATTTTATGCAGGAATGTAAGAATTTAATTACACCTTTACAGAGGCAAGAGTGTGCAAGGCGTTATTGAATGTGGCACTGTCTGTCACCTTGATTACTCTAATTTCTCTCGACCAGTGCGCCTACACTTTAATTTGTAGGCTAGGTTGAAGCAACCTCATGATGGGTATAGGGAAAATTTGAGTATCATGTAGTAGCCTAAACCTATCGATGTTACATTGAGCTGTGTAAATGGAATATGAATGACAGTCATCCAATATGCTGTAATAGAAATAAGGCCATGCTCATAGAAAAAAATTGTTTTCCCTCATCTTAAAGGTAAACTGTGTTGATTTGGAAACTAAAAGTGAGTAGAATGGACCTCCTTTTACTGCGACACAACGTACAGATAATTGTGTACGGTGCAATATGTATTGCCAGTATGAAAAAACGATTGGATTCAAACTGATTGGCCACTTTAAGGGCTGATTAGCAGCGACGCTCCTCTCGTGTAATGCCGCGTTCACAACAACGGGGAACTCTGAAAAATACGAGGTCAAATCAAGTCTCATTTATTTTGAACACACTGAAGTCGGAAGTCGGATATTTCACTTTTGTATATTATCTACTTCACTTGCTTTGGAAATGTTAACATATGCCAAAGAAGCCCCTTGAATTGATTTCCGAGTTCCGAGTTGTTTTGAACGCGGCACAAACTGTGGATTTGGAAATTAAAAGTGTTCCTGAGTAGAATGGACCCCTTTTACTGCGACACAAAGCACATGAAATTGTGTATTACTGTGCAGTATATTCAATATGAAAAACTTACTGAATATTATGCAATACAAATGGACTAATTAACAATGGGATTTAAACGTGTTTTCTAAAGTTGATTATTGTAATTATACGAAATATATATATTGTTATTACTATTATTATTAATAGTAGAATAAATCATGTTTTGTTATTTGTATTACGTTTGTTACCATGATAACTATCTAATAATAATTTTTGTTTATGCTGTTAACTATAATGTCAATTCTAAACATGTATTTGTGCTATGAAGGCGATTAACTTTATTACATTTTTTATATTGTTAAACAAAATTCTAACTCTGCTAACATTTCCTCATAAAATGTTACGTTTTCATTGCGGGACTTTCATTTTGAAGGAAAATCGCCGAGGTTACGGCCTTATTCTTGCTAGGTTTTGCTTATTCTTGTTGGCTGAACGGAGGTCTGACACACGGGGCATAGAGTTTAGAAAAAGCTATCTCATTGGCAATGAACCGGTCTAAGAAAATACCTTATAGCGCCATCTATCGTCAAGGTGGTGTCTCTCTGTGGTAGCGCAGTACAGTGGAGGAGAAAAGTTCAATTATTTAAAAAAAACCTCGCTTGCTGAGCAAAACGAAAAAACGACACCTGCTGGAAACCACAAATGTTTTTCCCAGTTAACCCTCTCGCGTTGCCTCTTCCTCTGGTTTAGTTCTCCAACATACCATCAAATCATAACCCGGATAGATATCTCTAAATTCGGTATCGCTTTCCTCACCTGCTGATATGACATTGCTATTCCGACTATGTATATAATATTTTGATATACATTTGTCCAACGAGGTAAGTTAAAGGTTGCTTGTTTCAAATAGTTAACGGTTAGCCTGCTCGCTAGCAAGGAAATCAACCAACGCATAGCTGGCTAGCTAGCGATAGCTAGTGACTGGATGCATTATTATTGGCCAGCTAGCGAGCCAATTTGTGGTTACATACAGTCTGACCTACTGTTTACACATGCACAAGTATTCAACCTGTGCATTGTTAGTTAGCTACTATTTCAGTGTTATTTCCGGATTGCGCGATTGAAAAGTAGGCTCTTTGGTTTAGGGAACATTGTGTCCTGTGACCTGCAACTAGCAGTAGCTTGTAATGTTAGCGCATAACTACTTCAGCTAGAGAGCACATTGAAGTTCCCCATCAATGCGCGATCTGTTTTTACCTCGTCAGGCATTTGATAACATGGTCATGACTGCTACGAAGCAGTACAGTGTGTGTATGACCTTTGATCCTTCCTAACACAAACCCAGTCAGTTTAGACATCGCTCATTTCCCAAGGAGACTTGGGAGATAATGAGTGACACACCACACAACACAGGCCTTGTTTTCTGATGTAGTAGTTTGTGAATCATTGTCATGACACTGGTACAACCTTCAGACCTAATGCCATCTTTAATTCATTCAAAGTTGATGCATTCCAACGTTGTGCTACCTCTTGGAGGAAACCGTTGACAGTGTTGTGTGGTCTGTATTTCCCCAGGTAGAGGCTAGTCTGATGAGGGGGCTCTCCAGAAAGGCAGGATGCAACAGAACAGGAACATCCAGATCATTGAATGGGAAGACCTGGACAAGAGGAAGTTCTACTCCTTCGGGGTATTCATGACCATGACCATCCGGGCCACCGTCTACCCGGCCACCCTCATCCGCACCAGGCTGCAAGTGCAGAAGGGCAAGTCGCTCTACAACGGGACCTTCGATGCCTTCTTCAAGATCCTGCGGGCCGAGGGCGTGCGGGGCCTCTACCGCGGCTTCATGGTCAACACCTTCACTCTCATATCGGGCCAGGCTTACATCACCACCTACGAGCTGGTGAGGAAATACGTCTCCAACTATTCCAAGGACAATACCGTCAAGTCTCTGGTGGCTGGTGGCGCGGCATCCCTGGTCGCACAAACCATCACTGTCCCCATAGACGTGATTTCCCAGCAGCTGATGATGCAGGGCCAAGGGAAGCACCTGACTCGCTTCCGGGTCAAGCTCAAAACGGAGGCCGACGGGAAGACCAAAATGGCATTTGGCCAAACCAGGAACATGATTGCTCAGATCTTTGCGGCCGACGGTTTCCGAGGCTTCTACAGGGGATATGTGGCCTCCCTTCTAACATACATCCCAAATAGCGCGGTCTGGTGGCCTTTTTATCACTTTTACGCAGGTAAAAAGGAGTGTTTGTTTACAAGGATATTTATCCAAGGATCGAGTTCCCGGACACAGGTTAAGCCTGGTCCTGGACAAAGCGCTTCATTGAGCTTTGAGTCCTGGATTAGGTTTAATCCGGGAAACCGTCCCTTAATGTTATTATTACTATTTTCTTCAAGAAGGGTCGGAGATTAATAATGTCTTATATCTTTATAGTCAACATACATTGTCTATAAGTAGCATTTCAAAGCACAAATCTTCCACAACGTTTCACAGAACAGCTATCCAAAATGGCGCCCAGTGACTGCCCTCATCTACTACTCCAAGCCATGGCCGGACCACTAGCTGCTGCGACTGCATCCACTGTCACCAACCCCATGGATGTGGTCAGAGCTAGAGTGCAGGTAGAGTGCAACTTCAGCTAAATGCACTAGTGGAATGTAATGGGGTAAAGGGTCTGTTTGGATAGCCACATGTGGCCATCATTGGGGCCACTGTTTTCTCTAACAGATGTTAGTGGCACAGAGTCTAATCAGGGATAGGCAACCCTGGTCATGGAGTGCCACAGGCACATATTATTTTTTTTATTCAACAAAATCCTGCAGTGGCTGTTGCACTCCACGACCAGAGTTTCCTACCCCGGGTCTAAATCCTGGCATAGCAAATCGAATTTTACACAAAAAAATGAACATGAATAAATACCTTTGTAACAACAGCCTTGTGTGGGTGGCAGGTTGAAGGCAGGACCTCCGTCATCGAGACGTTCAGGCACCTGCTGGCAGAGGAGGGATTCTGGGGGATGACCAAAGGGCTGTCTGCACGCATCATATCCTCCATTCCTACCGCCATCGTTATGGTCGTGGGCTATGAAACCCTCAAGAGAGTGAGCTTGAGACCGGAGCTGGTCGACTCCAGACACTGGTAGAGGACATTAGCACCCAATCCCAAATCGACCCCTAGCCCAAACCCCCTATGCCCAAGTGAGGGGGTTAGGGGATAGGGTTTACCAATATGGAAATAGCTACAAATTTCTCACTTGAATTTTCACCACATTGTATATACAATCATAGGGGGTAAGGGACACAGATTGATTTGGGATTGGAAATTGTTGTTGTGGCCCTGATTCCAATTTGGCCTCTAGAGCTCCCCTGACCTCACCACTGCATAGGTGATAGCAATAGAGCACAATATTGGCCCAGGGACTGAAATGGAACTGGGCCAACAAGTTCTGCCTGCTTCTATTCCTTAATGGCTTCCTTGTCCTTATCATTTTGTTTGCCTTTTAAACTACTGCTGCCTTTTAGTGGGGATTTTTATCTTAAGTTGTAGGTGAATGAAGGGACAGTAGTTTGAGATTTGATGTCATTACAATGTGTAATTTGTGACCGGTGCTGAGCGATTAACTGAAATGTTGGTTATTTTTCGTTTTTTAAACAACTAATTGACCAATGTCTGTTGAATTATTTGAATTCCATTTACTTGTTTTTTTGTCTGAGCGCTATGCACAGTTTTTCTAGCGATAAATCAGATCAAGCCCGAACTGTGCAATGGAGTTGTAGTTTCCAACAGGCTAATATTCTTCATAGTTTAGTGCAGAAAACACGGTAGTCAACTACAATGACCATAATCCATTGCGTGCCTACTTGTCTGGTCTGAGACAGAAGACCGTGATCAGGTGGGATAGAAAACAGTGAGGCATCTACCTGAAAATAAATTATCCAAGATTGATAGTTGGTATTCAGCAGTCATAAAAGCATGCCTTGTTAACTTTGAAGAACTACTCAAATAGTGATTTTGTCAGACAGCATGGGCAGCAGCTCTGTAAAGATGAGATGACTTGGAATGAAATAAAGTCATCAAATAGGCTTAAAACAAATTAAATATTGAATTAAAGTCGTGAATAAATTATGCTTAATAAGTGATAAGCAGTAATGGGCAGTCACTACTGTCATGGGACTTTTAATTGTTTTACTCTGTGTTACAGTATTCAAACCACATAATGCGCAGTGCATTTAATGTAAAAAAATTAATGAAATAAAAAATATAATTTTTTTAATAACCAAACTGACCTCAAAAAGTAATCACTCAGCACTAGTTGGTTCCTTCGGTATAAACACTGAACTGATCCATCACTTCTAATGTATTTCTACTGTCTTAGTAATAGGATAGATGCTCTTAAATCTGTTTCTAGCTGCCCTCTGTAGCCTTTATCAGGTTTAGTCCTAGGAGGTAGCAACAGCAAATTGCATACACAAGTTCAGCTCAAACACACAGAACAAAACAACCAATTAGGGCACATGTTCCTCTTCTTCTTTGACTTTTCACTTGCAAAGACCCTCCCCTTTAGTCCTCCCAACCTAATCTCGTCCACCCAGCCAGCTCTCTAGCAATTGAGCCTGGGGTCAGACAAGGTTACTCCCAGCACAAAATAAAGAAGTCGGTAGAGTCACATTATTTAACAGAAATCTAGGCTATGGAGGGTAGATGTAAATGATACAATTATTATATTAGAAGTAGTACATATAACTTTGGGGTGTTTAGGGCAGCCATCTTATTGTGAATTAAAAAAAGATGTGATGTGATTCTGTAAATTATACTGTTAAAGCACATTGTTTCCAATTGTCTTCACCTCAACTCCAATATTCAATAGTTTGACCCTGGTATTTACCATTGCTGCTGTGGCAATATTAGCAATATTCAACTAATGTTGTACTGAACAATCAAGGTTGTTGGCCAATCGTGAAATGCTGTTGTAGTTTAAAATGTTGAGTAAATGACTTTTCTGCTGGTTTCAGGGTTGGTACTTTGGGAGGGATTTATTGTTAGTGTGCTGGACCACCAGTGAAGTGCTCTTTAAAGGAAGCCATGTGAGATGAGGACTCCAGGCAGAGAACAAGACGAGGCATGTCCCTTTGTGTATTGTGGCAGTAAACCTCTGAGTGCAATCTATGTATTAACTTAATCACTTCCAGCTCAAACGTGTGGTTGCACAATGTACATTTCTTTGAATTTATCAATATATTATTGTCTTAAAAGAAAATGTTATGAAGTTATTTATTGTGAAAAATATTTATATTTTCATATTTCTCTGGACAATAGCAAAGCAAAGGTTCAAACTATACTGAAGAAAAATATAAACGCAACAATTTAAAAGATTTTACTGAGCGACATGACTGGAAATACAGGTATGCATCTGTTGGTCAGAAACCTTCAAATAAATGGGTCTCACAATGGGCCTCAGGATCTCGTCACGGTATTTCTGTGTATTCAAATTGTCATCGATAAAATGCAATTGTGTTCATTGTCCGTACCTTATGCCTGCCCATACCGTAACCTCACCCCCACCATGGGGCACTCTGTTCATAACGTTGACATCAGCTAACTGCTCACCGACGTGACGCCATACACGTGGTTGTGAGGCCAATTGGACGTACTGCCAAATTCTCTAAAACGATGTTGAAGGTTTTTGATAGAGAAATTAACATTAAAGTATTTGGCAACAGCTCTGGTGGACATTCCTGCTGTCAGCATGCCAAGTACACACTCCCTCAACTTGAGACATCTGTGGCATTGTGTTGTGTGACAAAATGGCACATTTTATAGTGGCCTTTTATTGTCCCCAGCACAAGGTGCACCTGTGTAATGATCATGCTGTTTAATCAGCTTCATGATATGGCACACCTGTCAGGTGGATGGATTATCTTGGCAAAGCAGAAATGCTCACTAACAGGGATGTAAAGAAATGTGTGCACAACATTTTAAAGAAATAAGCTTTTTGGGCATATGAAATGGGACTAACACTTTACATGTTGCGTTTATATTTTTCTTCAGTGTAGTTTACATCTTACTTGCCTTCTAGGTTCATTTATGTACATTAGTATTTCTGTCTCAAATACTCTGTCGTGTATTGGAAAGGGCACTTGTTATGGGCAACAAGGCCACCCTCTTTAGAGGTTTGTTTTGTAAATCCATGCTCCCCTAGGGTGAGTAGGGACTGTAATTTAACAAGCACATTCAAAATATATAGACTACTGCCTGGAATTTTAATAACAAACTTGACCCGAAAAACAATCCAGGCAGCACACAGGCTTGTTGTTTAACAAAGTGTGTTCTGTTGTCTACACAGTGACAACCGAGTGGCTCGTTTAAAACATCTGCTATGGTCACATCACATGGCTCCAACATAATGGAGATTCACTAGAAACCAAACGGAAGAAAAAGGAGAGAAATGGGGAGAGACTAGACTTGCACTAATGAATAGGAACCAGGTTTCTTTGATGGTTTTGTGTGGCAGTTTTGTTTCACTAACTTGGGTCATTAAAACATCACGATTGGATGGCAGACTCACCTTGGTTATTCTGCTATGACTAAGGTTAAGCATGACAAATGCCCATTAAGAGAATGATAGAGGGGGTCTTTAAGCTAGTCCTTTAGGAGTCCATAGAAAAAGCCCCAGGGCTTTGAAAGGGTCCGCATTGGGCTAGCAGACATTTTGGGAGAGCACAATGCGATTCGCTGCTCTGAATGGCTAATGTCTCCTAGATGTTCTTGTGACTGGGGGGCCTTAGTATGTCTATTTGGAAGTGACGTTCTGACACACAAGGTCATGTATCTGTGTTGCTAGTTATTAGGTGAGATGGATAGGATCCATTAGAAAGGAGTCAGTTTAATTTAAATCCAATATACAGTCTTAGGGGGAAAAAGGTGCTATATATAGCCAAAAAGGGTTCTATCGCTTATTTCATATATTTCGCCCCTAAAGGTGAAACAAGCAGTAGAAGCATTTTTGGTTCTTTAAAAAATATATGTTTTTAAGAGTGTATGGTTAACTAGTGGCGCAGCGTTCTAAGGCACTGCATCTCAGTGCTAGAGGCGTCACTGCAGACCCTGGTTCGATCCCGGGACTGTATCACAACCGGCCGTGATCGAGAGTCCCATAGGGCGGTGCACAATTGGCCAAGTGTCGTCCGGGTTAGGGGAGGCCGGGGTAGGCCGTCATTCTAAATAAGAATTTGTTCTTAACTGACTTGCCTAGTTAAATAAAAACTATGTCATAGTCCCAAGTGTGCATACAGATTTCAGGGAGGATGAACATCTTGACTAAGCTGTCACCCATTCATTTGTTTGAAATATTTTGTCATTCAAATGTCTATGGATTGTCTCATCACAACCAGCAGAATACTTTCTAAATTAGAAAATGTTTATCAAATCAGTGAATTATCCCTTTAATGTGTATTTCTCCCCTCACAGCATGATACTAATAATTAAATAAGTCCACTCACTAAAAAAGCTAAAACAAAGCTGCACGAACCTCGTGAAAGGGTCATTCATTCAACGCTTAACACAAAAAATCTAACCATTTCTCTGTTTTTCTTTCCCCTACTGCTCTCTGTGTGTTCAAAGAAAAACAGCACCCAAAGACAAATCTATTGATTGATGAGACAAACTGTGGTGCACCAGCATGCATAGGGAAATAGATGGGAGCCTTTTTAATGTGACACTTCCTGGAGGGATGACAGAGTGCTCCCGGCTCTGCTCTATACATGAATTATCAACTGCTGTCTGGAAGCCACTTTGTCAAAGAGATTGATGAAGAGCCATCAGAAAGAGAACAAATCAGACTTGATGGGAGGGGGAGTGAAGCTATCAGGGCCTCTCATTCTGTGTTGGGGGGCTGTTGCAGTGAGTTGGTGAGTTGGGGGGGGGGTTCTTGGGTTGAATTGGACTTAATGGGAAATGTATTGAATGCATGTTTAGTCTGATCCTTAGCTGTAGCCAGGGAGAGAGGGCTTGTCAATGGGATGAACATTAGATGGACATTCACTCCCATCGTTTATCAAAGAAAGATCGTATCACAACGACAATATTGGAAGCCATAATTGCATTCAACACTTTATTATATTACTGTGATGGTGACATCCATGGTTCTTTTCTATGGAATTCATTCCATTTAAATGTCCTATTTGTCCTATTTATATTGCAGGCTTGAAACGAGACCACCTGAACCCCTGTCCATCTGTCATTTAAAATGGTCTTTAAGAGGAGGACATTTCACTCACTACAGGACTAGAGAGAAGCATGCTGTGAGGGGTTATTACAGAGAGAGAGAGAGGAGCATGCTGTGAGGGGTTATTACAGAGAGAGAGAGAGGAGCATGCTGTGAGGGGTTATTACAGAGAGAGAGAGAGGAGCATGCTGTGAGGGGTTATTACAGAGAGAGAGAGAGGAGCATGCTGTGAGGGGTTATTACAGAGAGAGAGAGAGAAGCATGCTGTGAGGGGTTATTACAGAGAGAGAGAGAGGAGCATGCTGTGAGGGGTTATTACAGAGAGAGAGAAAGGAAGGGAGGGTGAAAGGGAGAGCGTAGGGAAGGGATAGCGGGACAGTGAGCTGAGGAGATACAGAGCATATCAAGAGGCAGAGAGAGACCGGTACACATCGAGCCTTCCCAAGAAAATGACCAATTTCGCAGGCACTTGGAAAATGAGAAGCAGTGAGAATTTTGATGAACTACTCAAAGCACTTGGTAAGATGTCTATAGTTCTTACCTTCTATCATTAAGAGCTATTTGAAATAATAAATACTTAACAATATGCTATCAAAATCCTAACTGTTCTTTCTCTATTGTGTCCGACTACCAAACGCATCATTATTTTCGTCTGTGTTCTATTATTTGGGGAAATATTTTTCAAAAACAATAATTGGGAGAGGCCACAGGGTGTGTGACGTCTTGATCATCAGTTTTAGGATCATCCCAGCATGTATTAATCCATTTGAGCTGCATTTTATGTTGTCATTTGTTGAAATTCCGAAAGTCAACTGAGTTGGGCATGTATAAAAAAAAAAAAAAGAATAGAAAATGTACACAAGGTGCACATGTAATACATATTATTATACATATACATATTACAAATCACTTAAGCTTGATCTTGCGTGTTGTTTCCTGCCATAGAATAGTCATCTTTTCAGTGAAAGCAGTGAGGGTGGATCATCCCAAAGCTGTACTGTTGAGCCCAGCTGGTGTGGAATAGATGAGACAATCCACTGTGTATGTTTTCTCAAATACGTCTCCTGTGACTGCACTGAGATCTCACTTAATCTGAGCTCTAGGTATTGGCTTGGACAAAACTTTGGCTTTTGGTGCCATTGTTTTTTTCATTTTCATCGAGGAACAAAGAGATGAGAGGAGAAAAAAAGGTGAAAAGATTGAACTCCTCTCCTCTGGGGAACTCAAGTACACAGATTGTAGTTTTAAATGAGAGCAATAAGACTAGTACTGAAGGATACAGTATTTGAGAGCGAGAGAGCAGCTCTGAAAACATATGCAGAGGGGAATGAATGGAAACAGCAAGACATTTTTTCATCCAATTGGTTAAATTGCAACTGTGTGACACAGCCAACTAGCGCCATAATAACTTGTTGGAGGAATCCATCAGTCTGCAGGAGAGCTAAACAAAGCTAATGACTCCAGCATTCCTTGTTTTCATCACCTTGTCATAGCGTCCACCCATATTTGCAACATCTGCTGATAACCATCTCATTTGCAGTTGCTTGCCTTGAGAACTCTGTATATAACTTGAATACCTACAGTGCACCATTGATATCTTCTCACACTCCTAGAACCTTCTGTCTACCATGACTTTGTCACAAATAGGTAACACTGCCACTATGCATTCCTCTTGTAAATAAGCACAACCTACACCTTTGAAAGTGGAATTCAGTATTGTTTTCCTTCTATCAATGGCGCCAGGAGGAGACAGAAATGTAACTGTACTCATCCTTGAATTAGGTGAGGATAGGAGCAAACATGACATACCAAATGTCAGTACAAGTCAAACGATAGCCCCGTGAAGCCGTATTGTCACCATGGGTTCAACCCAGTGGCATGTCAAGGTTGTGTACAGTCAGTTGTCATAACCTGACAAAGTCAAAACTGATCAATGACACATGCAATTGGTTATGCAGCACTTATGACCGTTAAAGTAAGCGTAATGACAGGTGTCATTTGCCCACAGGCGTCAATGCTATGTTGAGGAAGGTGGCTGGTGCCGCGGCGTCCAAACCTCACGTGGAGATCAGGCAGAATGGGGAGCAGTTCTACATCAAGACCTCCACCACCGTGCGCACCACCGAGATCAACTTCCTCATAGGCCAGGAGTTCAATGAGGAGACGGTAGATGGCAGGAAGTGCAAGGTAAAGTCTCTGAGTCTGCCCCCATATAATGTAAAGGTAGTCTGCCACCATACAATGTAATGGTAGTCTCTGCCACTATACAATGTAAAGGTAGTCTCTGCCCCATACAATGTAAAGGTAGTCTCTGCCCCCATACAATGTAAAGGTAATGTCCCAATCCTATTCAGATAGCCTTTGTACGGATGAAGGAAAGGAGACAAGCAGAGGAAGCTACATTGAGACGCAGCCCATGTTCACTCATCCAGATCAGATCCCCTTCAGATAAGTGAGGACAGGAAAGTACATGGATGTATTGACATGGACCCTCTTCATTGCATTACACTCATATCAACAGAGCCTGGCCACATGGGAGACCGAGAGCAAAATGTACTGCAGGCAGACTCTCCTGGATGGCAACGGCCCAAGGACCTTCTGGACCAGAGAGCTGAAGGGAGATGAACTCATACTGGTGAGGAAGTTTGTGACTAAAGAAAGGTAGTAGGCAAGGCTGTCATGTCAGGCCCCCTCAGTTTTATCTATTTGTACACTGAAACTATAGAAGAGTGTTCCTTTCACAAATAATTCATAGTCCAGTGTGTGTGTAGAGTCCAGTGTGTGTGTGGGTAGAGTCCAGTGTGTGTGTGTGTGGGTAGAGTCCAGTGTGTGTGTGTGTGGGTAGAGTCCAGTATGTGTGTGTGTGGGTAGAGTCCAGTGTGTGTGTGTGTGTGGGTAGAGTCCAGTGTGTGGGTAGAGTCCAGTGTGTGTGTGTGTGTGTGTGGGTAGAGTCCAGTGTGTGTGTAGGGTGGTAGAGTCCTGTGTGTTTGTGTGGGTAGAGTCCCGTGTGTGTAGGTAGAGTTCAGTGTGTGTGTAGGTAGAGTCCAGTGTGTGTGTGTGTGTGGGTAGAGTCCAGTGTGTGTGTGTGGGTAGAGTCCAGTGTGTGTGTGTGTGTGTGGGTAGAGTCCAGTGTTGTGTGGGTAGAGTCCAGTGTGTGTGTGTGTGTGGGTAGAGTCCAGTGTGTGTGTGTGTGTGGGTAGAGTCCAGTGTGTGTGTGTGTGTGGGTAGAGTCCAGTGTGTGTGTGTGTGTGTGTGGGTAGAGTCCAGTGTGTGTGTGTGTGTGGGTAGAGTCCAGTGTGTGTGTGTGTGTGTGTGGGTAGAGTCCAGTGTGTGTGTGTGTGTGGGTAGAGTCCAGTGTGTGTGTGTGTGTGTGGGTAGAGTCCAGTGTGTGTGTGTGTGTGGGTAGAGTCCAGTGTGTGTGTGTGTGTGGGTAGAGTCCAGTGTGTGTGTGTGTGTGGGTAGAGTCCAGTGTGTGTGTGTGTGTGGGTAGAGTCCAGTGTGTGTGTGTGTGTGGGTAGAGTCCAGTGTGTGTGTGTGTGTGTGGGTAGAGTCCAGTGTGTGTGTGTGTGTGGGTAGAGTCCAGTGTGTGTGTGTGTGTGTGGGTAGAGTCCAGTGTGTGTGTGGGTAGAGTCGTGTGTGTGTGTGTGTGTGTGTGGGTAGAGTCCAGTGTGTGTGTGTGTGTGTGTGGGTAGAGTCCAGTGTGTGTGTGTGTGTGTGTGGGTAGAGTCCAGTGTGTGTGTGTGTGGGTAGAGTCCAGTGTGTGTGTGTGGGTAGAGTCCAGTGTGTGTGTGTGTGTGTGGGTAGAGTCCAGTGTGTGTGTGTGTGTGTGTGTGTGTGGGTAGAGTCCAGTGTGTGTGTGTGTGGGTAGAGTCCAGTGTGTGTGTGTGTGTGGGTAGAGTCCAGTGTGTGTGTGTGTAGAGTCCAGTGTGTGTGTGGGTAGAGTCCAGTGTGTGTGTGTGTGTGGGTAGAGTCCAGTGTGTGTGTGTAGAGTCCAGTGTGTGTGTGTGTGTGTGTGTGGGTAGAGTCCAGTGTGTGTGTGTGTGTGTGGGTAGAGTCCAGTGTGTGTGTGTGTATGGGTAGAGTCCAGTGTGTGGGTAGAGTCCAGTGTGTGTGTGTGTGTGTGTGTGTGTGTGTGGGTAGAGTCCAGTGTGTGTGTGTGTGGGTAGAGTCCAGTGTGTGTGTGTGTGGGTAGAGTCCAGTGTGTGTGTGTGGGGGGGTAGAGTCCAGTGTGTGTAGGTAGAGTCCAGTGTGTGTGTGGGTAGAGTCCAGTGTGTGTGTGTGTGGGTAGAGTCCAGTGTGTGTGTGTGTGTGTGTGTGGGTAGAGTCCAGTGTGTGTGTGTGTGTGTGTGGGTAGAGTCCAGTGTGTGTGTAGAGTCCAGTGTGTGTGTGTGTGTGTAGAGTCCAGAGTGTGTGTGTGTGTGTAGAGTCCAGTGTGTGTGTAGAGTCCAGAGTGTGTGTGGGTAGAGTCCAGAGTGTGTGTGGGTAGAGTCCAGTGTGTGTGTGTGTGTGTGTGTGTGTGTGTGTGTGTGTAGAGTCCAGTGTGTGTGTGGAGTCCAGTGTGTGTGTAGAGTCCAGTGTGTGTAGAGTCCAGGGTGTGTAGAGTCCAGGGTGTGTGTGTGTGTGTAGAGTCCAGTGTGTGTGTGTGTAGAGTCCAGTGTGTGTAGAGTCCAGGGTGTGTGTGTGTGTGTAGAGTCCAGGGTGTGTAGAGTCCAGGGTGTGTGTATAGAGTCAGTGTGTGTAGAGTCCAGGGTGTGTAGAGTCCAGTGTGTGTAGAGAGTGTGTGTGTGTGTGTAGAGTCCAGTGTGTGTGTGTGTGTGTGTGTGTAGAGTCCAGTGTGTGTGTGGAGTCCAGTGTGTGTAGAGTCCAGGGTGTGTGTGTAGAGTCCAGTGTGTGTAGAGTCCAGGGTGTGTAGAGTCCAGGGTGTGTGTATAGAGTCAGTGCAAGAGAGTTGGTGCAAAAATAAAGGGTCAATGCAGGTAGTCTGGGTAGCCATTTGATTAGCTATTTAGCAGTCTAATGGCTTGGGGGTAGAAGTGCGTCCTGTTGGTTCCAGACTTGGTGTACTGGTACCCCACACTGTTAGTGTTAACACTTCATTCTGAACCCAAAAGAGAGTAGGCCTGCACTTCATACTATTCCCCAAGAGATTATACTGTAGGTTCAAACAGACGCTTGACATCAAAGCTAAGACAAGCTTTTCCCCCAGAACACTCCGTATGATGGACGCTGCTCTGCACAGGCTAACTCAGAAACCACTGTTACGAACACCTCTGAAAGGGTTCCTGAGGGATTTCAAAGCTTGCTCTTTGATGTATTGGTACAGGCTGATATTATACTGCACAAAAATATATGTTTGCTGTTAAGCTCCTCACATACCAGGTCCTTACATCCATCAAAAACACTTCTTGACTTCTTCACGGAACTGGCTTTCATATTAAAAAGAAAATGTGCTTTCTGTAAACTTCTGGCCTGTTTTAAATTTATAGACCAGATTGACAACAGTAAATGGGGCCAATAACCTTAGATTCCAGTTTATAAGTGATGAGGATAACCTCGTTATTGACTCTTACAAAGCCCAGAGGGAAATCAAGAGGAAAACCTCTGTGTAAGGGACTCCTTTCTGGATAGCATGCTTGGACTTTGCAACACACATGAAATGTGTGTGTTTCAACTCAAGGGTGTGTAGTTCTGTGCATATTGAGCCATATGATAGGTCTGTGAGGCCGTTGTTGGACAACGGTCTGATTGTTTAGAGATGGGATCATGAGGTTGGCTCAGAGTTTTGTCCAATATTAGAGGGAGAGGTCAGTGTAACGTGTTGTTTTTTTGATGTCAAACATATTTCCCGCTAGGCACACACAATCTTGTGTTTTACTGTGGAGGAAAATACTTTTTCACTAAATGCTCAACTTGGTAGGGTCTCAAAAGGTGGGAACCATGACTTTTTCTTATTGAATTACTGCAATATGGAGAAAGTCACCAATGCACTGCATCTGCTCATCCACATGCAGCAAAACCCATTGGATGACAAACAAGGTGCCACGATACACTTCTTCCCAGGTCCCACACATCGAAAAACAAACCTCTTGAAAGGTTGATCCCCCACATAACTCCAGAATTTTGTTTTCACAGGCAATGGATCTAAATTTGAACAATTCGTTTATTAATTCCAGGGAGCTAATGGGCAGCGCCTCATCCTCCACTAAAACAAGCCTGCTCTCCTTCCGGTGACAAAGGAATCTGGACCTGGCCAGGAAAACGTAAATGCAGGTGGCTCATGTCAAAGCATCTATGAGCTGATGAGGAAATTAATGATGAGGAAGGGAAGGAGGGATGGAGGGGGGTTGGGGGAAGGAAAGTAATGAAGACAGTATGTTCTGGCTTTACTGTATCCAGTGATGTAAGACGGATGGAGTCTAGGATGTGTTCAATAGCATGGAGAAATCTCAGGGGACTAGTTTAGTTTAATAGGACGGGCAGCAGGGGATGTGCCTCTAGTTACTCTGATACTGCATGTGTTCATGACTGACACACTGTTCATGTTATCTACCATGCTGTTGTCCTGTAGTTACTGACTGACACACTGTTCACGTTATCTACCATGCTGTTGTCCTGTAGTTACTGACTGACACACTGTTCATGTTATCTACCATGCTGTTGTCCTGTAGTTCCTGACTGACACACTGTTCACGTTATCTACCATGCTGTTGTCCTGTAGTTACTGACTGACACACTGTTCATGTTATCTACCATGCTGTTGTCCTGTAGTTACTGTCACACTGTTCACGTTATCTACCATGCTGTTGTCCTGTAGTTCCTGACTGACACACTGTTCACGTTATCTACCATGCTGTTGTCCTGTAGTTCCTGACTGACACACTGTTCACGTTATCTACCATGCTGTTGTCCTGTAGTTACTGACTGACACACTGTTCACGTTATCTACCATGCTGTTGTCCTGTAGTTCCTGACTGACACACTGTTCACGTTATCTACCATGCTGTTGTCCTGTAGTTACTGACTGACACACTGTTCACGTTATCTACCATGCTGTTGTCCTGTAGTTACTGACTGACACACTGTTCACGTTATCTACCATGCTGTTGTCCTGTAGTTACTGACTGACACACTGTTCACGGTATCTACCATGCTGTTGTCCTGTAGTTACTGACTGACACACTGTTCACGGTATCTACCATGCTGTTGTCCTGTAGTTACTGACTGACACACTGTTCATGTTATCTACCATGCTGTTGTCCTGTAGTTACTGACACACTGTTCACGTTATCTACCATGCTGTTGTCCTGTAGTTACTGACTGACACACTGTTCACGTTATCTACCATGCTGTTGTCCTGTAGTTACTGACTGACACACTGTTCATGTTATCTACCATGCTGTTGTCCTGTAGTTACTGACTGACACACTGTTCATGTTATCTACCATGCTGTTGTCCTGTAGTTCCTGACTGACACACTGTTCATGTTATCTACCATGCTGTTGTCCTGTAGTTACTGACTGACACACTGTTCACGTTATCTACCATGCTGTTGTCCTGTAGTTCCTGACTGACACACTGTTCACGGTATCTACCATGCTGTTGTCCTGTAGTTACTGACTGACACACTGTTCACGTTATCTACCATGCTGTTGTCCTGTAGTTACTGACTGACACACTGTTCACGTTATCTACCATGCTGTTGTCCTGTAGTTACTGACTGACACACTGTTCACGTTATCTACCATGCTGTTGTCCTGTAGTTACTGACTGACACACTGTTCACGTTATCTACCATGCTGTTGTCCTGTAGTTACTGACTGACACACTGTTCACGTTATCTACCATGCTGTTGTCCTGTAGTTACTGACTGTCACACTGTTCACGTTATCTACCATGCTGTTGTCCTGTAGTTACTGACTGACACACTGTTCATGTTATCTACCATGCTGTTGTCCTGTAGTTACTGACACACTGTTCACGGTATCTACCATGCTGTTGTCCTGTAGTTCCTGACTGACACACTGTTCACGTTATCTACCATGCTGTTGTCCTGTAGTTCCTGACTGACACACTGTTCATGTTATCTACCATGCTGTTGTCCTGTAGTTACTGTCACACTGTTCACGTTATCTACCATGCTGTTGTCCTGTAGTTCCTGACTGACACACTGTTCATGTTATCTACCATGCTGTTGTCCTGTAGTTCCTGACTGACACACTGTTCACGTTATCTACCATGCTGTTGTCCTGTAGTTACTGACTGACACACTGTTCACGTTATCTACCATGCTGTTGTCCTGTAGTTCCTGACTGACACACTGTTCACGTTATCTACCATGCTGTTGTCCTGTAGTTACTGACTGACACACTGTTCATGTTATCTACCATGCTGTTGTCCTGTAGTTACTGACTGACACACTGTTCACGTTATCTACCATGCTGTTGTCCTGTAGTTACTGACTGACACACTGTTCATGTTATCTACCATGCTGTTGTCCTGTAGTTACTGACTGACACACTGTTCATGTTATCTACCATGCTGTTGTCCTGTAGTTACTGACTGACACACTGTTCATGTTATCTACCATGCTGTTGTCCTGTAGTTACTGACTGTCACACTGTTCACGTTATCTACCATGCTGTTGTCCTGTAGTTACTGACTGACACACTGTTCATGTTATCTACCATGCTGTTGTCCTGTAGTTACTGACTGACACACTGTTCACGTTATCTACCATGCTGTTGTCCTGTAGTTACTGACTGACACACTGTTCACGGTATCTACCATGCTGTTGTCCTGTAGTTACTGACTGACACACTGTTCATGTTATCTACCATGCTGTTGTCCTGTAGTTCCTGACTGACACACTGTTCACGTTATCTACCATGCTGTTGTCCTGTAGTTACTGACTGACACACTGTTCACGTTATCTACCATGCTGTTGTCCTGTAGTTACTGACTGACACACTGTTCATGTTATCTACCATGCTGTTGTCCTGTAGTTACTGTCACACTGTTCACGTTATCTACCATGCTGTTGTCCTGTAGTTACTGACTGACACACTGTTCATGTTATCTACCATGCTGTTGTCCTGTAGTTACTGACTGACACACTGTTCATGTTATCTACCATGCTGTTGTCCTGTAGTTCCTGACTGACACACTGTTCATGTTATCTACCATGCTGTTGTCCTGTAGTTACTGACTGACACACTGTTCACGTTATCTACCATGCTGTTGTCCTGTAGTTACTGACTGTCACACTGTTCATGTTATCTACCATGCTGTTGTCCTGTAGTTCCTGACTGACACACTGTTCATGTTATCTACCATGCTGTTGTCCTGTAGTTACTGACTGACACACTGTTCACGTTATCTACCATGCTGTTGTCCTGTAGTTCCTGACTGACACACTGTTCACGGTATCTACCATGCTGTTGTCCTGTAGTTACTGACTGACACACTGTTCACGTTATCTACCATGCTGTTGTCCTGTAGTTACTGACTGACACACTGTTCACGTTATCTACCATGCTGTTGTCCTGTAGTTACTGACTGACACACTGTTCACGTTATCTACCATGCTGTTGTCCTGTAGTTACTGACTGACACACTGTTCACGTTATCTACCATGCTGTTGTCCTGTAGTTACTGACTGACACACTGTTCACGTTATCTACCATGCTGTTGTCCTGTAGTTACTGACTGTCACCCTGTTCATGTTATCTACCATGCTGTTGTCCTGTAGTTCCTGACTGACACACTGTTCATGTTATCTACCATGCTGTTGTCCTGTAGTTACTGACTGACACACTGTTCACGTTATCTACCATGCTGTTGTCCTGTAGTTCCTGACTGACACACTGTTCACGGTATCTACCATGCTGTTGTCCTGTAGTTACTGACTGACACACTGTTCACGTTATCTACCATGCTGTTGTCCTGTAGTTACTGACTGACACACTGTTCACGTTATCTACCATGCTGTTGTCCTGTAGTTACTGACTGACACACTGTTCACGTTATCTACCATGCTGTTGTCCTGTAGTTACTGACTGACACACTGTTCACGTTATCTACCATGCTGTTGTCCTGTAGTTACTGACTGACACACTGTTCACGTTATCTACCATGCTGTTGTCCTGTAGTTACTGACTGTCACACTGTTCACGTTATCTACCATGCTGTTGTCCTGTAGTTACTGACTGTCACACTGTTCACGTTATCTACCATGCTGTTGTCCTGTAGTTACTGACTGTCACACTGTTCATGTTATCTACAATGCTGTTGTCCTGTAGTTACTGACTGTCACACTGTTCATGTTATCTACCATGCTGTTGTCCTGTAGTTACTGACTGTCACACTGTTCACGTTATCTACCATGCTGTTGTCCTGTAGTTACTGACTGTCACACTGTTCATGTTATCTACCATGCTGTTGTCCTGTAGTTACTGACTGACACACTGTTCACGTTATCTACCATGCTGTTGTCCTGTAGTTACTGACTGACACACTGTTCATGTTACCTACCATGCTGTTGTCCTGTAGTTACTGACTGACACACTGTTCATGTTATCTACCATGCTGTTGTCCTGTAGTTACTGACTGACACACTGTTCACGTTATCTACCATGCTGTTGTCCTGTAGTTACTGACTGACACACTGTTCACGGTATCTACCATACTGTTGTCCTGTAGTTACTGACTGACACACTGTTCACGGTATCTACCATGCTGTTGTCCTGTAGTTACTGACTGTCACACTGTTCACGGTATCTACCATGCTGTTGTCATGTAGTTACTGACTGACACACTGTTCACGGTATCTACCATGCTGTTGTCCTGTAGTTACTGACTGTCACACTGTTCACGTTATCTACCATGCTGTTGTCCTGTAGTTCCTGACTGACACACTGTTCACGGTATCTACCATGCTGTTGTCCTGTAGTTACTGACTGACACACTGTTCACGGTATCTACCATGCTGTTGTCCTGTAGTTACTGACTGTCACACTGTTCACGTTATCTACCATGCTGTTGTCCTGTAGTTCCTGACTGTCACACTGTTCACGGTATCTACCATGCTGTTGTCCTGTAGTTACTGACTGTCACACTGTTCACGGTATCTACCATGCTGTTGTCCTGTAGTTACTGACTGTCACACTGTTCACGTTATCTACCATGCTGTTGTCCTGTAGTTACTGTCACACTGTTCACGTTATCTACCATGCTGTTGTCCTGTAGTTACTGACTGACACACTGTTCACGTTATCTACCATGCTGTTGTCCTGTAGTTACTGACTGACACACTGTTCATGTTACCTACCATGCTGTTGTCCTGTAGTTACTGACTGTCACACTGTTCACGGTATCTACCATGCTGTTGTCCTGTAGTTACTGACTGACACACTGTTCACGGTATCTACCATGCTGTTGTCCTGTAGTTACTGACTGACACACTGTTCACGTTATCTACCATGCTGTTGTCCTGTAGTTACTGACTGTCACACTGTTCACGGTATCTACCATGCTGTTGTCCTGTAGTTACTGACTGACACACTGTTCACGTTATCTACCATGCTGTTGTCCTGTAGTTACTGACTGTCACACTGTTCACGGTATCTACCATGCTGTTGTCCTGTAGTTACTGACTGTCACACTGTTCACGTTATCTACCATGCTGTTGTCCTGTAGTTACTGACTGTCACACTGTTCACGGTATCTACCATGCTGTTGTCCTGTAGTTACTGACTGACACACTGTTCACGTTATCTACCATGCTGTTGTCCTGTAGTTACTGTCACACTGTTCATGTTATCTACCATGCTGTTGTCCTGTAGTTCCTGACTGACACACTGTTCACGGTATCTACCATGCTGTTGTCCTGTAGTTACTGACTGACACACTGTTCACGGTATCTACCATGCTGTTGTCCTGTAGTTACTGACTGTCACACTGTTCACGTTATCTACCATGCTGTTGTCCTGTAGTTACTGACTGTCACACTGTTCACGGTATCTACCATGCTGTTGTCCTGTAGTTACTGACTGTCACACTGTTCACGGTATCTACCATGCTGTTGTCCTGTAGTTACTGACTGTCACACTGTTCACGTTATCTACCATGCTGTTGTCCTGTAGTGACTGTCACACTGTTCACGTTATCTACCATGCTGTTGTCCTGTAGTTACTGACTGACACACTGTTCACGTTATCTACCATGCTGTTGTCCTGTAGTTACTGACTGACACACTGTTCATGTTACCTACCATGCTGTTGTCCTGTAGTTACTGACTGTCACACTGTTCACGGTATCTACCATGCTGTTGTCCTGTAGTTACTGACTGACACACTGTTCACGGTATCTACCATGCTGTTGTCCTGTAGTTACTGACTGACACACTGTTCACGTTATCTACCATGCTGTTGTCCTGTAGTTACTGACTGTCACACTGTTCACGGTATCTACCATGCTGTTGTCCTGTAGTTACTGACTGACACACTGTTCACGTTATCTACCATGCTGTTGTCCTGTAGTTACTGACTGTCACACTGTTCACGGTATCTACCATGCTGTTGTCCTGTAGTTACTGACTGTCACACTGTTCACGGTATCTACCATGCTGTTGTCCTGTAGTTACTGACTGTCACACTGTTCACGGTATCTACCATGCTGTTGTCCTGTAGTTACTGACTGACACACTGTTCACGTTATCTACCATGCTGTTGTCCTGTAGTTACTGTCACACTGTTCACGTTATCTACCATGCTGTTGTCCTGTAGTTACTGACTGACACACTGTTCACGTTATCTACCATGCTGTTGTCCTGTAGTTACTGACTGACACACTGTTCACGTTATCTACCATGCTGTTGTCCTATAGTTACTGACTGTCACACTGTTCACGTTATCTACCATGCTGTTGTCCTGTAGTTCCTGACTGACACACTGTTCACGGTATCTACCATGCTGTTGTCCTGTAGTTACTGACTGTCACACTGTTCACGGTATCTACCATGCTGTTGTCCTGTAGTTACTGACTGACACACTGTTCACGGTATCTACCATGCTGTTGTCCTGTAGTTACTGACTGTCACACTGTTCACGGTATCTACCATGCTGTTGTCCTGTAGTTACTGACTGACACACTGTTCACGGTATCTACCATGCTGTTGTCCTGTAGTTACTGACTGACACACTGTTCACGTTATCTACCATGCTGTTGTCCTGTAGTTACTGACTGTCACACTGTTCACGGTATCTACCATGCTGTTGTCCTGTAGTTACTGACTGACACACTGTTCACGTTATCTACCATGCTGTTGTCCTGTAGTTACTGACTGACACACTGTTCACGGTATCTACCATGCTGTTGTCCTGTAGTTACTGACTGTCACACTGTTCACGGTATCTACCATGCTGTTGTCCTGTAGTTACTGACTGTCACACTGTTCACGGTATCTACCATGCTGTTGTCCTGTAGTTACTGACTGACACACTGTTCACGTTATCTACCATGCTGTTGTCCTGTAGTTACTGTCACACTGTTCACGTTATCTACCATGCTGTTGTCCTGTAGTTACTGACTGACACACTGTTCACGTTATCTACCATGCTGTTGTCCTGTAGTTACTGACTGACACACTGTTCACGTTATCTACCATGCTGTTGTCCTATAGTTACTGACTGTCACACTGTTCACGTTATCTACCATGCTGTTGTCCTGTAGTTCCTGACTGACACACTGTTCACGGTATCTACCATGCTGTTGTCCTGTAGTTACTGACTGACACACTGTTCACGGTATCTACCATGCTGTTGTCCTGTAGTTACTGACTGACACACTGTTCACGGTATCTACCATGCTGTTGTCCTGTAGTTACTGACTGACACACTGTTCACGTTATCTACCATGCTGTTGTCCTGTAGTTACTGACTGACACACTGTTCACGTTATCTACCATGCTGTTGTCCTGTAGTTACTGACTGACACACTGTTCATGTTATCTACCATGCTGTTGTCCTGTAGTTACTGACTGTCACACTGTTCACGGTATCTACCATGCTGTTGTCCTGTAGTTACTGACTGACACACTGTTCACGGTATCTACCATGCTGTTGTCCTGTAGTTACTGACTGACACACTGTTCACGTTATCTACCATGCTGTTGTCCTGTAGTTACTGACTGACACACTGTTCACGTTATCTACCATGCTGTTGTCCTGTAGTTACTGACTGACACACTGTTCATGTTATCTACCATGCTGTTGTCCTGTAGTTACTGACTGTCACACTGTTCACGTTATCTACCATGCTGTTGTCCTGTAGTTACTGACTGACACACTGTTCATGTTATCTACCATGCTGTTGTCCTGTAGTTACTGACTGACACACTGTTCACGTTATCTACCATGCTGTTGTCCTGTAGTTACTGACTGACACACTGTTCACGTTATCTACCATGCTGTTGTCCTGTAGTTACTGACTGTCACACTGTTCACGGTATCTACCATGCTGTTGTCCTGTAGTTACTGACACACTGTTCATGTTATCTACCATGCTGTTGTCCTGTAGTTACTGACTGACACACTGTTCACGTTATCTACCATGCTGTTGTCCTGTAGTTACTGACTGACACACTGTTCACGTTATCTACCATGCTGTTGTCCTGTAGTTACTGACTGTCACACTGTTCACGGTATCTACCATGCTGTTGTCCTGTAGTTACTGACTGACACACTGTTCATGTTATCTACCATGCTGTTGTCCTGTAGTTACTGACTGTCACACTGTTCACGGTATCTACCATGCTGTTGTCCTGTAGTTACTGACTGACACACTGTTCATGTTACCTACCATGCTGTTGTCCTGTAGTTACTGACTGACACACTGTTCACGTTATCTACCATGCTGTTGTCCTGTAGTTACTGACTGACACACTGTTCACGTTATCTACCATGCTGTTGTCCTGTAGTTACTGACTGACACACTGTTCACGTTATCTACCATGCTGTTGTCCTGTAGTTACTGACTGACACACTGTTGATGTTATCTACCATGCTGTTGTCCTGTAGTTACTGACTGACACACTGTTCATGTTATCTACCATGCTGTTGTCCTGTAGTTACTGTCACACTGTTCATGTTATCTACCATGCTGTTGTCCTGTAGTTACTGACTGTCACACTGTTCATGTTATCTACCATGCTGTTGTCCTGTAGTTACTGTCACACTGTTCACGTTATCTACCATGCTGTTGTCCTGTAGTTCCTGACTGTCACACTGTTCATGTTATCTACCATGCTGTTGTCCTGTAGTTCCTGACTGTCACACTGTTCATGTTATCTACCATGCTGTTGTCCTGTAGTTACTGTCACACTGTTCATGTTATCTACCATGCTGTTGTCCTGTAGTTACTGTCACACTGTTCATGTTATCTACCATGCTGTTGTCCTGTAGTTACTGTCACACTGTTCACGTTATCTACCATGCTGTTGTCCTGTAGTTACTGTCACACTGTTCATGTTATCTACCATGCTGTTGTCCTGTAGTTACTGTCACACTGTTCATGTTATCTACCATGCTGTTGTCCTGTAGTTACTGTCACACTGTTCACGTTATCTACCATGCTGTTGTCCTGTAGTTCCTGACTGTCACACTGTTCATGTTATCTACCATGCTGTTGTCCTGTAGTTCCTGACTGTCACACTGTTCATGTTATCTACCATGCTGTTGTCCTGTAGTTACTGTCACACTGTTCACGTTATCTACCATGCTGTTGTCCTGTAGTTACTGACTGACACACTGTTCACGGTATCTACCATGCTGTTGTCCTGTAGTTACTGACTGACACACTGTTCACGGTATCTACCATGCTGTTGTCCTGTAGTTACTGACTGACACACTGTTCATGTTATCTACCATGCTGTTGTCCTGTAGTTACTGACTGACACACTGTTCACGTTATCTACCATGCTGTTGTCCTGTAGTTCCTGACTGACACACTGTTCACGTTATCTACCATGCTGTTGTCCTGTAGTTACTGACTGTCACACTGTTCACGTTATCTACCATGCTGTTGTCCTGTAGTTCCTGACTGACACACTGTTCATGTTATCTACCATGCTGTTGTCCTGTAGTTACTGTCACACTGTTCACGTTATCTACCATGCTGTTGTCCTGTAGTTCCTGACTGTCACACTGTTCATGTTATCTACCATGCTGTTGTCCTGTAGTTACTGACTGACACACTGTTCATGTTATCTACCATGCTGTTGTCCTGTAGTTACTGACTGACACACTGTTCATGTTATCTACCATGCTGTTGTCCTGTAGTTACTGTCACACTGTTCACGTTATCTACCATGCTGTTGTCCTGTAGTTACTGACTGTCACACTGTTCATGTTATCTACCATGCTGTTGTCCTGTAGTTACTGTCACACTGTTCATGTTATCTACCATGCTGTTGTCCTGTAGTTACTGTCACACTGTTCATGTTATCTACCATGCTGTTGTCCTGTAGTTACTGTCACACTGTTCATGTTATCTACCATGCTGTTGTCCTGTAGTTACTGACTGTCACACTGTTCACGTTATCTACCATGCTGTTGTCCTGTAGTTCCTGACTGACACACTGTTCACGTTATCTACCATGCTGTTGTCCTGTAGTTCCTGACTGACACACTGTTCATGTTATCTACCATGCTGTTGTCCTGTAGTTACTGACTGACACACTGTTCACGGTATCTACCATGCTGTTGTCCTGTAGTTACTGACTGACACACTGTTCACGTTATCTACCATGCTGTTGTCCTGTAGTTACTGACTGACACACTGTTCATGTTACCTACCATGCTGTTGTCCTGTAGTTACTGACTGTCACACTGTTCACGGTATCTACCATGCTGTTGTCCTGTAGTTACTGACTGTCACACTGTTCATGTTATCTACCATGCTGTTGTCCTGTAGTTACTGACTGTCACACTGTTCATGTTATCTACCATGCTGTTGTCCTGTAGTTACTGTCACACTGTTCACGTTATCTACCATGCTGTTGTCCTGTAGTTACTGACTGTCACACTGTTCATGTTATCTACCATGCTGTTGTCCTGTAGTTACTGACTGTCACACTGTTCATGTTATCTACCATGCTGTTGTCCTGTAGTTACTGACTGACACACTGTTCACGTTATCTACCATGCTGTTGTCCTGTAGTTACTGACACACTGTTCACGTTATCTACCATGCTGTTGTCCTGTAGTTACTGACTGACACACTGTTCATGTTATCTACCATGCTGTTGTCCTGTAGTTCCTGACTGACACACTGTTCATGTTATCTACCATGCTGTTGTCCTGTAGTTACTGACTGTCACACTGTTCATGTTATCTACCATGCTGTTGTCCTGTAGTTACTGACTGACACACTGTTCACGTTATCTACCATGCTGTTGTCCTGTAGTTACTGACTGACACACTGTTCACGTTATCTACCATGCTGTTGTCCTGTAGTTACTGACACACTGTTCATGTTATCTACCATGCTGTTGTCCTGTAGTTACTGACTGACACACTGTTCATGTTATCTACCATGCTGTTGTCCTGTAGTTACTGACTGACACACTGTTCATGTTATCTACCATGCTGTTGTCCTGTAGTTACTGACTGACACACTGTTCACGTTATCTACCATGCTGTTGTCCTGTAGTTACTGACTGACACACTGTTCACGGTATCTACCATGCTGTTGTCCTGTAGTTACTGACTGACACACTGTTCACGTTATCTACCATGCTGTTGTCCTGTAGTTACTGACTGACACACTGTTCATGTTATCTACCATGCTGTTGTCCTGTAGTTCCTGACTGACACACTGTTCATGTTATCTACCATGCTGTTGTCCTGTAGTTACTGACTGACACACTGTTCACGGTATCTACCATGCTGTTGTCCTGTAGTTACTGACTGACACACTGTTCACGTTATCTACCATGCTGTTGTCCTGTAGTTACTGACTGACACACTGTTCACGGTATCTACCATGCTGTTGTCCTGTAGTTCCTGACTGTCACACTGTTCACGGTATCTACCATGCTGTTGTCCTGTAGTTACTGACTGACACACTGTTCATGTTATCTACCATGCTGTTGTCCTGTAGTTACTGACTGACACACTGTTCACGTTATCTACCATGCTGTTGTCCTGTAGTTACTGACTGTCACACTGTTCACGTTATCTACCATGCTGTTGTCCTGTAGTTACTGACTGACACACTGTTCATGTTATCTACCATGCTGTTGTCCTGTAGTTACTGACTGTCACACTGTTCACGTTATCTACCATGCTGTTGTCCTGTAGTTACTCTGATACTGCATGTGTTACTGACTGTCACACTGTTCACGTTATCTACCATGCTGTTGTCCATGCAGGCCTTTACTGCCAGAGGTGTGTGTAGGGTTAAAAGCTACTGGCTGTCTGCCCGCAATAATGTGCCTCATTGATCATGTTGTGTTAGAAAACACCAATGGACCATGACGCATCTCACGTTAATGTCTCCCTGGACACTCGCTGCACACGGCAGATGGCTTCATCTTAGCGCCATTCTTTAAACCTGAATGATATTTACTTTCCTCCCTCCCTGGGTGCTGGGGTAATGATGATCTGTGGTGCTGACAAGTTCGGTTGCAGTCTTGCAGCACCTCTGAAAGTACCATAAATCTTTGAGGGCTCGATGCGCCTCTCGATCATTTCCCCTTTTCCCTCATTCATTCACTGATACTGTAGCAGCTGCCATGTGCCAAATGGACTGTTTTTGGACAGGAAATCTCAACCAGTCGTGTGCTAAAGCAGTCTTCCATTCTGTCACAATGAGAGTTTGAACAAGAAATCTGTTTTTTTATCTCACTTGACACCAGTTATATTTGAGATGAACACAAAATGGTCCTGTGTTCTTATCTGAAGGTTCAAAATCTGATCTACAACAGCAGGAAGCACTTCTGTTGATGAGATAACTGGAATCTTTTGTCCCTTTCCCTTCTTTTTCAGACCTTTGGGGCAGACGACGTGGTTTGCACACGGATTTACGTACGAGAAAATAAATAACGTAGCTTCAGGACCGACCAGGACCATCATAATGGGCTCCATCCCCCTTCGTACAGCTGCAATAACTCTCCAATACATCCATCTTCAGAGAAATATTTCATAGCATCATATATCAGATTAAACAGACATTTACCATGCTTCATATAACTAGACCAAACATGCAATTGTATTTAGACATTGTTTCTCATGCCAACTGCCACTTTAATAAAACAATGTTTCGTCCTTACAGTGTTTTGTCAGTATTGGCAATAAGAGACAATATACATACAATTTCAATATATTGTATTATTTGTCTGGTGTCAAGGAAATGTCTAAAGAAATACATCTGCTTGTATCAAGACAAACGTCAGGTAGGAAAATGATTCACTTCATTCTAAGTTTAGGTGACCTATTGCTTTAACATGCAGAAATGTCACGGCAACAACCCGGAACCAAAAAGGAGCATCAGAGATTTGTCCAATCAGAACAGATGCAGCCGATGTACCTCTTGTTCAAGCAACTTGAACGCCACCTAGAGGTTTAAAATAAATTAAACTATGGACAAGGCTTCAGTCTATTCAAATAAGAGTTTAATGCCAAACACCATACTACACAACATCATAGAAGTCAAAGAAGAGGTGACAAAGGGACACAGAAAATGGGCTACAAATGTAGTCTTTGTAGTTTGTATATACAATTCAGCTGCCCGGTAGTCCTCCTGTACTCCATGTTCAACACAGTAAATAGAAAAATGAAAATCAGTCTAAAGATAGAAACAGTCCAGAGATTGTCTTTAGCTGGTTACAGCACTGACAGAGTAGCCTTGTGGGGCCAAACGTTGATGAGGAAACTTGTCCTATTTGGGTTGTTAAAATGTCCTCCTTCCAGATCAATTGGTGGCAGTTCAACGTCACACACACTCCCACGACTACAACTCTCCCCAAAGTATTCCCTGGTGTCGTAGCTTGGATCTATTCTATGAGATCGTTCCATCGGTAGTGTAGGAGCAAGACTTCAGTCAAGTGGATCTGAGGATCTGGTTGATGTCCATAGCCAAAGTGTTTTTGTTTACATTTGTTCATGTAAATCAGAATGCCCAGGTTCTCATGTGAGATCAGAATTAACATCCAGAATTTACAGGCTTTGCTGGACAGAAACAGAGCCAGATGAGAAGGTTCTGGTCAGGCGTGAAGAGGTACCGAGTGGTGTGACATGTGGTTAGACAAAATTAAACTCAAATTCATATACGACGATGATGAAACACTGGGAAAATGGAAGTATTACCACCAACCCAAAACACTACAGGCTCAACCTTTCTGGGGACAGGATTTCTTACCAAAAAAAAGAAAAAGAGAGAAAGGAATAGCATGTCAAATGCAGTGTGCTTGTTGCTTGGTTGTTGATGATTAAACTGTAGCGGTTGAATGGTATACATTCACATATACTCATATGGTTGTCAATGTGGATCTTATTATGGATATGGACCAGATTTGGCGATCAGAATACAATTTCACAAATCATTGTATATGTGTCTACACCTGCACCTTCTGAAAGTGTACAACATGACACTATAAAACAGTGCTGTTTATAATTGGGGGGGGCCATTACCACCGTTCTCTTTAATATTGAGACATTATCAATACCTTGTAAAGTAGGCAGAACTACATCTCATCTGGACTGATTTTAATGAAGCATGATTGCGCTTCAGAAACGGACTCGGGAGTCTTACGTCTCTGAGTCATCTTTAAAGTGACATTTACCAGAAAGTAGAGATGGGGATGCTGCATGTGGCTGATTGGTCCTGTGGAGGTGGCATGACTGATCCCTCTACTGTAGCCCTGGGTAGCCCTGGAGGAGGAACCTGTGATCCAAGTGGGAATCTTAACACGCAACAACCTGCCCGTTACCAATGGCAACTATCATCACAACCACAATAAGATCACATGGATTTATGGGATTAGCTGTTCCATATTTGATGACTGATCCAGAAATTCTGATGGATATATTAATGGAGAATTGGTTTAGGGGGTACAAATCGTTTACATTATGTACAGGGAAAGCGTAAATAGTTTCTAGGCTACATTCATTGTTCAGAAATTCCGAATTGGAACTGGTGCCAATGACTTGAGTGAAAAACCGGATAGACAAATAATGTCTTGAAACATTTTGTATAAAATTATCAATTTCAAGACAATGAAAACGTTATACTTTGCTAAATGAAGGCTTACATGACATAACACGAAAGAAACAGAACACAAAGGAAAAAGGCTCTAATAAAGTTCCTTTGGTAAAAACAGTTGTTAAAATGTGAGCATTTTCAATATAGGCTATTTCTCTTCAACTTTTGACCCGAGGTCTAAACTAAGTCTGTTAGGGTACACATCAATGCACATCTCTGACAAAAAGGACGACTATCAACAAGCTATTTACAAATCAGCAGTATGTGGGTAGTCTGATGTTACTATACTTGACTGACTCGGGGAAAACCTGGTATTTTCGCATAAATCTGCCCAATATCTACACCACGGCTGCCAGAGATGTTTGTGGACACATAGCATACATACCTGTACCACTGAAAAAAAGAAACATTCACAGGCTATACAATTATACAAAATCCAAAAGCCATCTTGTGGCCTGGATAAAATACATGTTCATAGTCCATGCCTGTATGCTAATCTTCCTACTCACAGTGGTTGTGAGAGACTTCTGTGGTTCCCCTTAGTTAAACTAGAGACCTGCACACCGGATGGTGTGGTGCTCCTCAACCACTTCAATGGGTGTATATTGCTTCAAAACGGGGGGAAAAGGCCAAGCATTCTGTATGGCGTGCTCTTTCTGCGTGGTTCTCAACAGCATCCATCAGTCTGAGGATCAGTCCAGCCAAGGATCAATAGCTGTATAACTACAACGGCTTCCTTTCTTGCACTCATAGCGTATTCGGTCGCATCACATCTTTTCTGCTGTATTCAAAGGTGGCATAAGACAGGCTGGTAGGGTGGGTGGGGGTTTAGGGGACTGATGGAGAACTGGTTGGTGGCCACATAGGAAATTTGGCTTTTTTTTGTGCTGCAAAGATAGGGAGGGTCCATTTAAAAAGTCCTTATAAAAACAAATATAAAGTAATCTCCGGCAGTTTCCAGAATCCAGCAATTTGCTGCCAAGCCGACTTATTAAAATGACGATAAGTAATACCCTCCCGTCATCTCGTCACCCGGTTGAGCTAAGGTGCCCCTGACGAGCTGCCATGATACGTCACATGGTATCTGTTGATTTTCAGGTAATAGAGGACCTGGGGATCCCGGGTGGTGGTGCACGGCAACAGACCCTCGCGACGCTCTCCCATCAGCCACTTGCGGGTGTCGGTGGCCATGTCGCTGGTCACGTGTTCCTTGGCCCAGGTGTCCACCAAGCCTTGGAAGCGGCGGTGCAGGCGAGTGTGGACTCTCTGGTGGGACTGGGGAAGGGAGGGACACCGGGGTTAGCTGTAGTGAAGATCATATCAGCACTCTGACCAACACCATGTTGGTTGAAACGTCAGTAAGCGGCCATTATGTTTCTCTAAATTCTTTCAAAATATGACATATTCCAATATCTTCACATATTCCAATATCTTCAGTGTTTTCCACAAGTACATTGAGTAGCCAGCCAAATAGAAAAAGTAGCCAGGCCTCCCCGAGCTAATTTATTTTTGCAGGAGCTCTATTTAGGTGACCTATGGTACATTCTAATGCCTTGATTACATCTGAAATACACAGGAAAATTATTGAATACTTTATCGAGTTTACCACCCAAATTGGAAAAATTTGTTGTTGAAAGACATGACTTTACAATTTAAAATACTGAACATTGATGAATTCAGTTTATTGTTAGTTGTTTTGGATATTGTCTTTCAATTGGTTCATGTTGCATAGGCGTCCAGTTTTTAAGTCATGTTAAAAGAATTCTGAGCGGTAGATCTCAGATTGTATCTTGACTCAGAAAGTGACCGGGACTCAGAAAAGGCTGGTGACCACTGTTCTAGAGTATTCCCTGCATGAAGCAGCGAGAGCTGCATGTAGCCACGGTTGGACATTTTGTTCATATCCTGTTCTAGTTAGTGAGTTATTATCCCAGTTATAGATCATTTGTAGTCAGTAATGGGGGAGTGATTACTTCTTACAAAAGCACAAAATGTGTGCATTTCTAGACATCTTTTAAAAGCGAGTCAGGTAAAGAGACTGTCTTAAAGGGGCAGTGTTGTATTTTGAGACAGGCTTGAGTAAGCAAAGTAGCCAATAGGCAGAGGGTAGCATTAGTCTGATTCTCTGTAGTAATGGTATGGGAATAATAATGCATTTTATTTTGTAAAGTGGTTTCTTGCATCAAACAACATTTTCAGTCAAGTGTATTAACAGGTTAATGACAAGCCCACATGTTTTTTTTAGTCTCATGGGATGTAGGCCTACATTGAACACCACACATTGGCTGCTACTGTAGGCTGAACGATAGAACAGCTATTTCCATGTTAAAATGTTATGGGATCCATTTTAGCCATTGTTTTTGTTTAAATAGCCACAGTAGCCTACTTAGCCACTGTTAAAACTTAAAGGGAGTACAGACTCAGTGTTCACAGTAAACACGCGCTGGAAGTTGCACAGAATTTTCATAAATGTTCAAATTTGCGCTCAGCAGACCTGAAATTTGCTCAGTGGCCCACATTTTTTTAGGGAACATTGGTTAGTGGTGTTGCCTACCTGGTGAGCCCGGGTCAACGCAGTGCGTCTGTACATGTAGTCCTCAGACTTGAAGACGTACACCATCTTGTACGAGTTGAGTTTGAACATGCACTCCATCTTCAGGTCCTCAGCGCTGTGGGACTTCTCCGACGTCCCCGTAGCCGCCTTCGCCTGCTGCAGCTGCTCCCACCCTCTCTGGCACTTCCGTATCCGCCGGAGGTTTCTGATTGGAAGAGGAGAAGGATTGGCATTAGACCAGAGCCAGTAACAACGCCTTGCTTACCTGTGCCCTCTACCCACATAGCAATTCAGTTTACAAGGACAGTTTACGCAAATTTCGGTCAAATCATGCGAGTACTTAGACTGCAATATATCCATACCATTTGTGACATTGGTTGAGCACAGGATGTGTAAGTTATGGCTAAATGACAGGACACATGGTTCCCAAATAACAGACCAACGCTAATGCTATTTAGAGGTCAAAATACTCAGTCATTTAGGCCAATGTTTTCCACTCAAAGTTAACAAGTTTAATAGATCAGAAAATGTGTGAAATTTGAGCGGGCCGTCCCTGTAAAGATTTGTCTTGATATACCCACGCATAGCAACTCACCCAATAATAAGAGTTTAACTGGGACACAAATGATTAGGGGAAGGGGAGGCTCTATTGCAGTAGCAGCAGTATTCCTGTACAGTGCACTTCCGTTTGACATTCATATGTTGATTCTCTTGTTAGTCTTTAATATCCTTGGCAAACAATATTTTGGTCAATCAAATTGAATCCAGATTAAATTTTTTATTTTGCAAGCATTAAAAATGCAATTATTATTCACCCCGCTTTAATGAAAGGTTTAAATGTGTACTTACCACACAGGGTAGAGGTGAGCGAGGACTGAAACCGTGAAGCATATTTTGTCAATGCCACTTAGGACATTGCAGTTAGAGTAGCCAATTTCCAATAGAAATGGGAGAAAGGACATTTCATTTGGTTTTTTTACACATTGCCGCCAAAAGGGTTAACAAGCCAGGATATGGGTTGAAAGATACTTTGATGTGCACATACAGTACTTCCACTGACAATGTACAGAGCAGTTATGACCATGCAATGAGGATAACATTTAACTGAAAAGACAACCTGCTGGTTGTCACTGCTGTTTAAAAGGTACTTTTTGGGGTGGAAAATAAGAGAATCATGCCTATTGACTTTTGTACCAACCTCTCATATTCTTGATATGAGAAACAGACAGAATGTGGGTGAGATCACGGATAAATCATATCCAGTCAAGACAAGTAGCCAATATATGCAATGGGTAAAATAAAACAAAAAGGGAGGGGGGGGACTGACGCCAATTTCCCCCACGTTTTGCATGGGTCCATCCAGCCCATTGAAATGTATATGATACATTATGGACAGCCATTTGGAAAAATGGCAACAAGCACT
Source organism: Salvelinus namaycush (assembly GCF_016432855.1). Taxonomy (NCBI): domain Eukaryota; kingdom Metazoa; phylum Chordata; class Actinopteri; order Salmoniformes; family Salmonidae; genus Salvelinus; species Salvelinus namaycush. The sequence continues at coordinate 77,824,019 of NC_052307.1, forward strand.
GAAAACCAAAGACAGACAGGCTTGATGTGCAACACTCATCTCAGGGCTTAATAGAGGACCCAACCACCCTTCCATGCAATGCTCAGAGAGACGTCTGGAAAGAAATACACCAACATTTGAGCATACAATTCAGACCATTTTATTCACAAGCCCCTTCTCTTTTGTACAAGTGTTGCAGATGCCGTGCTTGACCAGGTTTTCATGAGTTATCAGCACTAGTCTTGGTCAACTCGTATAAAAACCTCACCCACAACAAAAAGATTGCAACGGGAGTGCACTGTATCCTTAAATTGTTTTACACATTATAATAGAGTATGCTGAACACCCCAAATCTCAATCCGTACAACATTTACATGTATCTAAACAGTGATTAGAAGAAGTCACATACAGAATGTTTTTCCTATGAATACAATTACAGGAAACACAGGGCAGCTGATAAAAAAGACATTATTTTATCTGAATCCTTTTCTCTAGACCGACAAAAAGGGGCCTTTTGTCCGTCACCAATGCCACAACAAAAAAAAATGGCCGTCGTGACAATGCAATTAAGGACACTGTACATATAGAATTTATGCTCAACCAAATGGTTAACCTCCAACAGAGAAAATTATTGTACAATAGAACACTAATATGCGCGATGGTATAAAAATACTTCCTTCCCTTACATACATAAGCAATGTGAAAAGTAAACTCCTGTTCATTGCTTTCCCCCCCCCCCCTCCTTTCAGTTAATATCAAACCACTATTGTAGCCTTATTCTCACAATAAAAAAAATCTAACGAAATACATATTTTTTTTTTTACCCAATGATTTGATGACTAGTCTGTTGAGTGGGAAAGTTGAAATAAATACTATCCTACTAATATAATATAAAAATTGCAATATTCATAAATAAAAGGGCCCCGAAAAAAAAAAAAAAAAGAGTGAATAAATGTATAAATAATGAGCCTATTTAAAAAGATGGCAGGGTAAAGTGCAATCTTTCGGAGATAAAGGCAGGGGGGCAGAAATGGAGAGGAACAAGTTGCTTTTCCAGTAGACAGCCAATTACATTCTCTCTAACAAAAACAGGACAGGCACCGTCAGCATTTCTACTAAACATCTGATTTTTTTTTAGCACTTAGGCCTACTTTTCTGAGGAAAGCAAACACAAAAATGACCTAGTGCACTTGTAGTTCAACTGGTGTGTGTGTGTTCATCACTATTGGCAGAGTTTCTCAAAACAAGTGCTTCGTGGATAAGTCTCGGGGCCCCATTTAGTTTGAGGCTACGGAGAGAAAGCCCTGACAGTTTGGTTTGTGCAAAAAACACTGACCTGGAACTGACCTGCACGTGGAGGGAGATGGGCTTGCACTCATTCTCAAAATGAGCCATTTTAGTTTTTTTTGTCAGCTGGTTTTGGCTTGTGAAACAGTGCCATGGCCTGTCTTAGAGAGAGCCTTTAGGGGTAGATGTTGTTAGCTGTGCAGACGGGGGAGACACAGCCAGAGGCCTCACCTGGGGAGGAACACAGGCTTTTGGGCCAGGTGCTCGCGCAGCTCTGGAGACGCTGAGTCCGAGTTCAGGTAGCGTCCCACGTAGTCGCACCACCGCTGTTTAAAGAACCAAAAGAGAACTACCGTCACAACACAAGAATCTGACTCATCTGAATCTGTTCTAAATGTCATGTGGCGATGCATTAGACTGATGTCACCACCTGCCTGCCATACACACCTCTGTCTCAGCGGGTTCATCTGAGTTCTCCTCCTCCGTGTCAAGCAGCTCCAGGGTCAGGGTCACGCTGCCTTGGCTCTTCACAAACATCAGCTGGACCACAAACAAACCAGTCAAACAAGAAGACAACCAACAAGACAGACAGCAAAGGTCAGAGAGAACGTACCAGGGGAGACAGAAGAACAAAATGGGGACAGGGGACAGAAGAACAAAATGAAAGCAAGAGAGAAAACCAGAGAGCTGGAGAGAGAACACATGAAAGTTCAAATGCAACTCAAAGTATTTTGCTGAGACACAATAACATCCCAGGTGGGACAGCCATCCACCCACCCATACACCCACACTGTACCTTGAAGCAGTTCTCGTCGGACATGAGCTGCTCCGCCTTGCGCTGGTATGCCCCCTCGGCGGTCGCTCTGGAGGCCTGGGTGGACAGGGCGCCGCCGGTGGCCTTGTTGGTGCTCTGGCTCAGGTAGAGGTCTGTCACACGCACGCAGAGCTCATCACTCACAATGTGCTGGAGCTGGTGATAGGAACCACAACGCCAGGTGTGAGCACAGTCATTAAGTCAGCCATCAAAGTTATCATTGTTTAGGCAGGGTGGGCCCCCATTTAGCTCTGTTGCTGCCCCCCCACCGCCTGAAAGAGATAGGCCTCAACTTATTTAATTTGACAATTTTGGTGCCTAGATGTTCCTCAAGGTTTGCTTTTTCTCGCCGTCTGGGACCTAACGGAGGGAAAAGACTGTACTGACCTGTCTGACAATGCTCTGGATGAGCTTGTCCATGGTGAAGGCAGTGTAGGCGTGGATGGTGAACATCTCCCTGAGGGAGTCCTCGTACTGGGTGGGCTCCATGTTACCGTCCAGGAGGTTCCGCACCATCTCCAGGAAGGCAGAGTAGTAGTCCTCCACTTCAATGTCCACTGGAAAAGGAAAAGGACAGGATTTAAAGTAATAGTACAGATGTTTTGTATCATTTCAGGAAGTAGTTTTTGAAAGTAGCGTTCACCAGCCAAAACGGGTCCTGGAAAATTGTGTAAGTTACATGTGTGTATCAGTTAATTGTTCTGGTGCCCTGATCCCGCCTCCCACTTTTACCTTGCAACCTCATTAGACATCATTCCACCTGCCAATCAACATCAGAGGTGCGTTCAGCAAGACGTAACGTTTTGAAAAGTTCAGATAGATATACTCTATGTGGAACAAACATGCCTTTCTGACATGTAGCCTAGATTAGAATAAGGATGCAACGGACTATTGGTGGCATTTCCTTTGGCAACGTTTGGCTACTGAATGTGGCCCAGGTAAGGTTGCTGTAGGCTACTTAATGTACATCCCTTGTAGCACAGTGTGATCAGATCATTATGGCAAAATATAGCCTATTGAAATGAGAGATAGTGAGTGTACAACAACGTCCACTTCATAGTATGACACTATGGGCTATAAGGATGTTATGTAACTAATGTCTCACCCTCATCTGTTATTAGTAGGAGAACTTCTGACTAACGTCTGATGCATTGATTTGACCGATGTATTTGATTTATTCTCAGTTATCAAAATAACTAAGCATTTACAGTTAACCTGTGTTGCTTCACAAGTGCCTGTCCACTATGAAACAAACGAGCGCAGCTCACATGCATGAAATATTTGAAGCATTGAATGTAAGGATTGTGTGGCTTTCTCCGCTAGGGGGAGGTTGCAGATGGTATCTTATGCATGAATGAGCCATACACTGGCAAAACGTGTTGAAATCAGAAGGTTTAAAAATACAGACAGTTTTCATGATCCCGACTAGCCTATTGTGATTAGGAAAACATTTGGAAGGTATATCTCCCCCTGGTTGTGGTGTAAATGATAGGAAGGGTATCTATGTGCAATTGGAACAAAGGTCTGTGTTGGGACCATTGACGTTGTCAAAAAAAACATTCTCCTGAAGACGTTAGCATGTACTGTACATGTCCATGTTTTTTCAGATATGAAAGTAAAAAACAATGTGACAGACTAGACTTCTTCAGAGGAAGAGCTTTGCAGATATAAAACTGCATGAAGGTAAAGTACATTTTCTCCATAGAAAAATGTTAAACTGGGCGCAAAAGAAATGTGTGATCCTTTGATCTAAACCTTAATGGTCAGTGGGTTCATAGCGTGCTGCAGTTTGGTTTTAAAGGTTGTCTGGACTTACTGGGCTCCTTTAGTCTCAGCTGGACGGCAGGATTCTCACTCTTATCCCGTTTGACACCCAGCACCTCCCTCTCCCACTCCCGTTCCCTGCAGTCCTCCTCGATCTGCCTCTCTGCCTGCCCGTAGATGCGCAACAACCGCAAACAGAGGATCTGATGCAGGCGCTGGAAGATGTACCAGTTGTTGTTGACGTAGTAGAGGTTGTAGACTTCGTCAAGGCCACGCAGTTTCTGCGCCCCCGTGTTGCCGAAAAGCAGCTTAGACTTAGTGGAGCCGCCACTGCCGGCCAACCCGTTGTGCTTCTTTGACCCGTCTTCATCTGGTCCGGTTTCGTCTTCTTCCTCCTCTTCATCCTCATCTTCCTCTTCCTCCACATCCGACAGCTCCCCGCGCCGGGCAAACAGCATGTCTGGGATAAAGTGGTGGATGACCTGTTTGATCTTGTACTTGTCCTCCTTCTGGATGCCGGCCTGCCTCTTGACGTGGTGGATGATGAGCGCGGCGGCGTCCTCCAGGATCTGGCTGTCCTGGTAGGTCAGGGTTATGTGGGGCCCGCCAGGCATGGTGGCCGTGTCCTCGGAAGCCTGTTCCTGTCGCTAAATGGAGGCAAAAAAACACAGGTTAGAGTAGCTAAAAAATAAATAAATGCTTTAATCAATACTTGGAGACATTGACACATAGATCAGATCAAGTAAGTGGTATATCACTGCCTCTTACCTCATCGTATATGGTCTCAATCTCATTGAGCAAGGTCTTTGAGCGGAACACCTTGGTGTCATTCTGCTTGAAGTTGATGCCTTGGTGGTCGAGGGACTTGAGGTAATACTTCTCATTCTGCTCCCTCCAGATCTTGTTGAATCCTCTCTGGGCTTCCCTCCATTCTTCCTCTTTCATCTTTAACCTGGAACGAGGCCAATCAGAACACATACCGTGGTTAACATGGGACAGCAACATGTTCTCTGGAAGCTGTTGCTTAGGCCGCTTTACATTACTCTATTTACATTTATTGTCCATCACACAACCTCTTCATATCACACCTCTTGAGAACTATAGGGACGGACACAGACGGGTTCCTCTTGAGCCCGTCGATGATGTCGGCGGCCTTGTCGCCGTATATCCTCTGGATGGCCTTGCGGTGGATGACCTCGGAGCAGCCACCCATGGTGTTGTCCAGCCGGAACTTGACCTGCTCCTCGGCCGTCATGCGCGACAGCCTCCTCTGTACCGCCTCCAGAGCTCTTATGGTGGCCAGGTTGGTCTCCAGCACCACGTCCAGCTGCAGGGTGAAGAAGAGTATGGAAAATGTCAGTACATCACTTCAGACAGGACATCACCACACGTTGGTTTGTACTATTAGAATATAACAACCATGAGAGGGGGAAAGTCTCACCTCGAAGCGCTCGTCCTCACATCTGTAAATATGCTCCTCATACGGGGTCTTCTTGGAGCTGACAAAGGTGGAATCCTCTGACCACGAAGGGAACGACACCCACGTGTCATTCAGGACCTGAAATGGACAATACTGTTAAAACTCTGCTCTAATTGATTCACTTGCCAAGATGAGTACTTGAACAACATCTCAGTACTAACCAATTAAACCCCTGTGATCGACTTCACTGGCAGGATGACGCGTGCAAAAAAGTGACTCAAATTGTATTTTCATTGCTCTTAATTTTCCTATACACAAACATGTATTTTACAAATTCCTCTGGTTTTTATTGATCCTATGATTCAATTTGGTTGACTTTGAAGGGTAACATTTGACTGTCAATAACTGCTACGCTCACCTCTTTACACAGTGGGGTCCTCCCTGTACACTTGGGCTGTGTGTAGCTCTTGGGTAGCGCCCTGTAGCTGGAGCCCAACCTCTTACAGGAAGCGTAGTCAATCTCCATGGCCATGCCCTCTGTGGTCCTCTCCTTGGGAAAGCTCTCGATGTGGCTGGACTCTCTGTAGCCCAGGAAGTTTTTGAACCAGGAGAACAGCTCTGGGAATTTTCTGCAGATCACATTCCGGAATGGGTGTTAGATGGGCGGCAAAATATCAGGATGAATAACAAAGCTTGTATTTTCACATGCCGTAAACGAAGAAGGTCATCTATTTTTAAAGTAATATTTTTATTTAACCTTTATTTAACTAGGCAAGTCAGATAAAAACAAATTCTTATTTACAATGACAGCCTACCGGGGAACAGTGGGTCAACTGCCTTGTTCAGGGGCAGAACAACATATTTTTACCTTGTCAGCTCAGGGATTCGATCCAGCAACCTTTCGGTTACTGGCCCAACGCTCTAACCACTAGGCTACCTGCCTCTAACCACTAGGCTACCTGCCTCTAACCACTAGGCTACCTGCCCCTAACCACTAGGCTACCTGCCCCTAACCACTAGGCTACCTGCCCCTAACCACTAGGCTACCTGCCCCTAACCACTAGGCTACCTGCCCCTAACCACTAGGCTACCTGCCTCTAACCACTAGGCTACCTGCCCCTAACCACTAGGCTACCTGCCCCTAACCACTAGGCTACCTGCCCCTAACCACTAGGCTACCTGCCCCTAACCACTAGGCTACCTGCCTTCCCCGAGCTGACAATGTATAGGAGGTCAATAATAGGAATAGAGAAGAATGCCTATAGCTTTTTAGATCATGAACATGGACATTCATTTGGCCTAAGAACAGACATATTAGCAACACCTTTTTGACATGCTCAGAGTGTCAGAGTTTTATACTACCGACTCAGCCTGATCTTGAGAGGCTGGTGGCCCTGTTAACTCTACTCGTCTGCTGTAGCATGACTGAATTGTCTACACTCCTCACAGCAGAGAAGGTAGTTGCAACAGCTATGCAGCGCGTCCTGTAGTCTGGCTGATAAATTGTGCAAAGTTTTTAAATGGTTGTTTGGCGCAGGTGATAGTTGCTTAAAGCTTACCCCAGGAACGGTAGCACTAGCTGCACAAGCTCTGCACGAGAAATCACTTCCTGGTTAAAGATGAGCAGACACCGCAGGAAGTTGTCATAGGCCTCAGAGCTCCGGAGGGCTTTCCTCACCTATGATAAAAAAGCAGCTCTGTAAATACACACTACAACACACACTGAATGACTTTACAATTGGGTTAGGGGGACAGCGTCTCATCACAACCAGGCAATTCATTAATTCAAATCATGTTCAGTTGGAACAGAATAAATCATTTCTATAGGTGTCATTCGTATAGATCACATTTTATGTTATTGTATAACATTCACATTAGGTTTAAAACAAAAATGTAGAAGGACCTTTTCAAAGAAGAGAGATTCTGTGCCGATGCTATGTTTGCTGGCCTCAGCCATGGCATGGTCTTTCCCCAACATTTTGGGTTTCTTCTGCAAGGGTGGGAAAGAGAAGAATTGAGCGTAAATAAGGACTACATTACCACTGACATGGTAGACCAATTAACTGATACAGTGACAGAGGCTTCAGCAGTATATTACAGTTCTACAGTAAATAAGAAGCTAAAAATCCCACATTTAAAGAGTTGACAGATCTATGGGACGCTCTAGTCAAAAGTATACCATTCTAAGCTGTCTGAACAGTATTACAACTGTTACTACTGCTAACTAGTTTCTTAATAGCCGCATGTCTGACAACTATGGTTGCAAAGCTACTGGTAATTTATCGGAATCTTCAGTAATTTTGGTAATTAACAGGTAATCTATGGTAATTTTGGTAATTTAAACTTGATTTTATTTTATTTTAAAGCATTAATATATATAGTATTCATTTGTTATATCTGTGTCCATACAGTCCATTAGCTTCTAGTGGATAGACCATATGGTTCAAGAGAAAATAGCCTAATTAATGAAAAAAGCCAATCTAATCAACAATGAAATTATTCTCAATTATTTACTTTTTCACAACTGCCACCGGTTTGGCGCCAAAACGTTTACATACAAAGACTTGACACTGTCAACTAGAGGGCGCTAGTTTACCTTGACGGGAGGCGTGGCGCCCGCTCCAGAATGCCTCCGGATTGGACAGCCGTTCTGGTTGAGCCGCTGCTTGTTGTTCATCAGGGGCCTCTTGACCGTGGTGCCGTGGTCGTTGCGCACCGACTCCGCCCGGTCGGCCGTGGTCTTGCTCAGCAGCTGGAGAAAAGGGGGACAACTCTGGATCAGAGATAAACGTGAGAGTTTAAGATAGGCAACATCTGTGTAGATCTGCACAGAACATACAACTTTTACATCAAACTGAAAGGCATTATCAGTGCATCTTGATCATGCTGTCTGAGTCATATGATGTAGTAAATAAAACAGGTGGTATTAGTCATATGAAAATAACAATATGATATGACAGTGGCCAAGTTTGTATTTCAATGTCCTCACATAGTTTAAACTCAACTTCTATCATTCTGAAATAACATCTCAGGTGAAGGAAGCATTATCTCTTGCAATAGAGGACTATTTTAGTGTGGACGTGAAACACTCACCACTGAACTGTTGGCGTCCGGTAAGAACTGGCCGAACTCCGAGAGCAAGTCCTCCTGGTTCTTGAAGAGCCGTGCCACCTGAGCGTACACCTCCTGCTCTGTCAATGCCGGGGTGTAGTTGCCCCCCGCCTCCTTCGCGTTTCGCTGCTCCTTCTGCAAAAGCAGCAATCGGACCACTGGTTACAGACTACACCAAGAACTTCAATCAGAACACTGGTTATAGACTACACCAAGAACTTCAGACCACTGGTTATAGACTACACCAAGAACTTCAGACCACTGGTTATAGAATAGACCAAGAACTTCAATCAGACCACTGGTTATAGACTACACCAAGAACTTCAGACCACTGGTTATAGACTACACCAAAAACTTCAATCAGAACACTGGTTATAGAATACACCAAGAACTTCAATCAGACCACTGGTTACAGACTACACCAAGAACTTCAGACCACTGGTTACAGACTACACCAAGAACTTCAATCAGAACACTGGTTATAGACTACACCAACAACTTCAATCAGACCACTGGTTACAGACTACACCAAGAACTTCAGACCACTGGTTACAGACTACACCAAGAACTTCAGACCACTGGTTACAGACTACACCAAGAACTTCAATCAGACCACTGGTTATAGACTACACCAAGAACGTCCAGTCCACTGGTTATAGAATAGACCAAGAACTTCAATCAGACCACTGGTTATAGAATACACCAAGAACTTCAGACCACTGGCTACAGACTACACCAAGAACTTCAGAACACTGGTTACAGACTACACCAAGAACTTCAGACCACTGGTTATAGAATACACCAAGAACTTCAGACCACTGGTTATAGACTACACCAAGAACTTCAGACCACTGGTTACAGAATACACCAAGAACTTCAATCAGACCACTGGTTACAGAATACACCAAGAACGTCCAGTCCACTGGTTATAGAATACACCAAGAACTTCAATCAGACCACTGGTTATAGAATACACCAAGAACTTCAGACCACTGGTTATAGAATACACCAAGAACTTCAGACCACTGGTTATAGACTACACCAAGAACGTCCAGTCCACTGGTTACAGAATACACCAAGAACTTCAATCAGACCACTGGTTACAGACTACACCAAGAACTTCAGACCACTGGTTACAGACTACACCAAGAACGTCCAGTCCACTGGTTATAGAATAGACCAAGAACTTCAATCAGACCACTGGTTACAGACTACACTAAGAATTAACCATGGATGACATAGGGTCAATGTAAATAACATTACATATATGTATTTATTTAAAAAGGCAAGTCAGTTAAGAACACATTCTTATTTACAGTGATGGCCTACACCGGCCAAACCCTAACCAGGACGACACTGGGCCAGGGCGGCGCACAATCAGAATGATCTGAATTTCCTTCCTCTAAAGTTTCTTTCTGAAATTATTATCCAGTACATCTCTGGTTCTTGCAGCCCTGTTCCCAGAAAGTGACCAGGGAGACCACACAAAGGGCACCACTGCCCCGTCGGCAGTTTCGTTGTAGCACTGGAATGGAACCTCAAGTTCATATTGAATGTTGACCCAGGTTACGAACAGATCTCGGTGTGTACACTGTCTTTTGTATAGCGTGTTGTTTATACTGAAAATAAATCACCCTTCAGAAAGAAGCCAGATTTATTGAACGAAATGGTTTGTGTGGGGAAGCTCTCGTGCTGCGTTTTTACCTGGTAAGTGTGCAGGATCTCCAAGAAGGCTTTGTAGATGTCAGGCTGCCCCTGGAAGCGGTTCTTGATCTTGTTGACGTAGTTGATGGCGTGGTTGAACTCCACGGGCTGGTTGTTCTGCAGGGGAGGCCCGCTGGAAGGGGTGCTGCTCACCGGGGCGTGGGACTGGACTGAGGGGGACCGTGGGGAGGCGTAGGATGGGATTGACGGGTTGGGTTGGCTAGTCGGGGTCAGGGCAGGAGACTGCATCGGCTGTGGGGGGGAAAAGAAGGACAATGAGTTGCCTCCAAATACCAAATATACACTACCGTTCAAAACACTTATAAATGTCCTTGTTTTTTTACAGAACAGCACATTTTTTGTCCATTAAAATAACATCAAATTAAGCCGAAATACAGCGTAGACATTGTTAATGTTGTAAATGACTATTGTAGCTGGAAACGGCTGATTTTTAATGGAATATCTACATAGGTCCATTATCAGCAACCATCACTCCTGTATTCCAATGGCACGTTGTGTTAGCTAATCCAAGTTAATCATTTTAAAAAGGCAAGTTTATCATTAGAAAACCCTTTTGCAATTATGTTAGCACAGCTGAAAACTGTTGTTCTGATTAAAGAAGCAATAAAACTGGCCTTCTTTAGACTAGTTGAGTATCTGGAGCATCTGCATTTGCGGGCTCGATTACAGGCTCAAAATGGTCAGAAACAAAGATCTTTCTTCTGAAACTCGTCAGTCTATTCTTGTTCTGAGAAATGAAGGCTATTCCACGCGAGAAATTGCCAAGAAACTGAAGATCTCGTACAACGCTGTGTACTACTCCCTTCATAGAACAGCGCAAACTGGCTCTAACCAGAATAGAAATAGTAGTGGGTGGCCCCGGGGCACAACTGAGCAAGAGGACAAGTACATTAGAGTGTCTAGTTTGAGAAACAGATGCCTCAAGTCCTCAACTGGCAGCTTCATTAAATAGTACCCGCAAAACACCAGTCTCAACGTCAACAGTGAAGAGGCGACTCCGGGATGCTGGCCTTCTAGGCAGAGTTGCAAAGAAAAAGACATATCTCAGACTGGCCAATAAAAATAAAAGATTAAGCTGGGCAAAAGAACAGAGACACCGGACAGAGGAACTCTGCCTAGAAGGCCAGCATCCCGGAGAAGCCTCTTCTGTTGACGTCGAGAGTGGTTTTTACAGGTACTATTTAATGAAGCTGCCAGTTGAGGACTTGTGAGGCATCTGTTTCTCAAACAAGACACCCTAATGTACTTGTCCTCTTGCTCAGTTGTGCACCGGGACCTCCCACTACTATTTCTATTCTGGTTAGAGCCAGTTTGCGCTGTTCTATGAAGGGAGTAGTACACAGCGTTGTACGAGATCTTCAGTTTCTTGACAATTTCTCGCATGGAATAGCCTTCATTTCTCAGAACAAAAATAGACTGACGAGATTTAGAATTAAGTACTTTGTTTCTGGCCATTTTGAGCCTGTAATTGAACCCACAAATGCTGATGCTCCAGGCCAGTTTAACTGCTTCTTTAATCAGAACAGTTTTCAGCTGTGCTAACATAATTGCAAAAGGGTTTTCTAATGATCAATTAGCCTTTTAAAATTATAAATTGGATTAGCTAACAGAATGTGCCATTGGAACACAGGAGTGATGGTTGCTGATAATGGATTTCTGTACGCCTATGTAGATATTCCATTTTTAAAAATCAGCCATTTCAAGCTACAATAGTCATATAGGACATTAACAATGTCTACACTGTGTTTCTGATCAATTGTATGTTATTTTAATGGACAAAAAAAGTGCTTTCCTTTCAAAACGAAGGAAATTTCTAAGTGACCCCAAACTTTTGAATGGTAGTCTACATCAGCACATAACAAGGATAAAACAGTTGAATAATATATTTACATACGCAACTATACAGCAATAAGTCAATTAATACATGTTTACATAACAAATTAAGGGAATAAGCCAATAACTTGTGGTTCAAATCTCCAATAGGAAACTAAACATGCAGAAACAAATAACTTGAGAAGAGGTTCTTGCACAGAATGACACAACAAAGTAAAGGGGTCTTAGTGAGCTGGAACCTTGCTGGTCTTGGCCGGTGTAGGCTGGGTGGGTAGAGCGGTGCTGGCTGTGGCGGTGCTGGTGGGGGGTCCACTGGGCGGCTGCAGGGCCTGGTGATGATGGGGCACCGGCTGGCTGGGTGGTCCCGTAACGGGGAGGTTCTGGACCGAGATGCCGTGCGGGGTGATGTAGTGGATCTGACCTGGCGTGGTCACGTTGACCTGCTCGTTGGTCTGGACCTCGATCTTGTAGCCCGGCGGCAGGAAGGTGTTGAATCCCATGATGAGGTCTGGGTGGCCCTTGAAGAGCTGGGAGACGCGGCTGATCACGCCCGGAGTGTCGATGCTGTGAAAGTAAATGTGCGTGTTTAAGATTGACTACATGGTAGTTAGACTGTGCCGAATCCCTGATGTACAAATCACCTTGCTTCTCAAATAACTACTCATTATGTGATCAAGATTAGTGATTCCCCGCCCCGCCTTGCTCAAACTGATCCCCTCAAACACATGGAATATCTTCCTGCAGCAAGAGTTCACGGCTTACATGGATGTTTACAGTGTTTGCTTAGAAAAACAAACTAAATTGTAACTGACCTCTGTGACTTGAACTCTTTCATGATGTCAAGGAAGTCGTTGTAGACTTGAGGCTGATTCCCAAACTGCAGTTTCACTTGGTCCAGGTAGGACAGAGCGTCTTCAACCTACAAACACAGTTATGCCAGTCAAACAATGTTTTCAAAGGTATAAGGAGATGAAGTGGGCATTGATCAAGAGAATGAAAACATCCCAACGAGCTCCATACTTTAATTGTTGACTAGTCTCATTGCTGCATTATCTACTAGTGATGGGGGGATCAATACAGTTACACATAGGGATATTATTTTGGATGATATATCCTAGCATTTTGACAATATCTCAATATTATTTTTGTGCTAGTTGGCTGTACCACTTTAAAATAAAAGAGGTATTTAACCTTTATTAAACTAGGCAAGTCAGTTAAGAACAAATTCTTATTTACAATGACGGCCTACCCCAGCCAAACCCTCCCCTAACCCGGACGACGCTGGGCCAATTGTGCACCACCCTATGGGACTCCAATCACGGCCGGTGGTGATACAGCCCGGAATGGAACCCGGGTCTGTAGTGATGCAGTGCCTTAGACCGCTGCGCCACTCTGGATCCCTATACTCCAGTACCTCTCCTTCATAGCTTGTTTTCAGCACTTTTATTTCCATGACTGATCAAAATTAATTTTTCCATGGCTCTCGTCCCTCTGCAGCAGTCATACGGTGAGCAATGTTTGTAACGTGGAATAGCAATACAATGACAGAATAAATATCAGTACCTAAGTATGGCGATGATATCGTATCCCTGGCAACTCCCAGCCCTATTATCTACCATGCTTTGAAATCAACAGGTCCTAATTGAGTCCATCATACCCCCACTTTATTCTGTATTTAGTACATGTGCTTATTTTTGTATCTCTTTTGTACGCTCAATAAAATGTATACATATGAAAAATGCACCTTAAGTCGCTGGAACTGGGCACCCTGTGAGGGGGCCATAGGGGCCAAAGGATGGGCATGGCTCTGGACCACCGCAGCCCCCTGTGATTGGACAGCTGGACTGTGGGGGTGGGGCCCGACAAGTGCAGCGGGACTAGAGGCATGTCCATGGCCACTGGAGTTCTGGGGCATTGTGGGAACCTGGAGGACAAGATTCAGTCAAATATCAGCATTCTGCCTGTGGTAAGATAGTAAACAAAGGCTTGAAAAAGGCAAATACAGAAACTACAGTTTGCTGGTTAATTGGTACTTATAAATTAATGTATTGTAGAATCTAGCAAAATTATTATTTTCTGTGCAACATACTCTCATCTAGATTAAAGAGATATGGCAACAGTTCCCATACCTGGTAACCCTGGGGGATGGAGTATTGGATGCCGGGGGAAGGCTGCATGTTGTCGGTGACGGCCTCGTACACGGCTGGGGCTATGACGCGGTGCTGGAAGCCCTCCACAGTACCCGGGACTGGGGGGCGACGCTGTTGCTGGGACGCAAATACTGGTTCCTGATCCTCCGCACGCCGCTTCATTGTATATTCATACTCAAAAGAGCTAGGATGCACAGGTACAACACAGTTAACATTTAGGCATACTTGATTGATAATCGATAGTCACCCTGACACAACTGCAAATTCCAAGATGGATACAATCATTTAGCACATTTCAGACTCTGTGGCACACATTTATGGGATTCTCCAGTATCTGTCTCACCCACAACTAGTGGCTATATTTCCAAAAATGTGATGATATGAACGTTATTGTGATCACTTTGGAGGGAGAGTGGTAGCCCCCCCCAACAAGGCTGGAGAATTCAGTACGTCACAAAGAAGGATGTTTGGCCAGAATATGAGCTAGAATTCACATTGACTGCTTTAGTGGACAATACATAGATAACTATGTAGCTAACTACAGTGTGTAGGGACGAGGGACGCATTGGCAAGATACCGACTGGACAACGTTATTCAACCATTTATCTAGCTAGCGTGCTTGCTAAGATAACTAGGAAGTAACCTTACTCTCATCACTCAACATGGTAAACCAAAATATGGAATATGGCTAGGGAACACATCCACAAGTCTAATCCAATTAAATGTATGTTTCTTATTTAGCGGTGGCGACACGTCCCAAAGACAATCCCCAAGCTAACGGTGAGATGTTAACTGGCTAGCGGTTAGCTTCTAAACCAGCAATAAGACCTGCCCATTCCCCTCCCCCTCTGCCAAGAGAGGGCCTGACGCCATCCACTGCTAGCGGAGTCGTGCGCGCCCGAACTTGTGTGGCTAAATGTACGAGCGTGTCAGGTCAAATATGTATAGAGCACTGTTAACTATTCGCCTTTTCATTTTTAACTAACACGTTAGCCTTAGCTGTCGTAGTAAAGAAAAGTTCAATTAAAAATAGATTTCAGTTAACGTTAGCTAACAAGGATGGTTGACTTCCCGGTGGTCTTTTTAGTAAGCTACTGCTAGCAACACATTGTGGCTTACGCTAACCAGCCATGTTCGAACGTCATCATCATGAAACCCAGTGATTCGACTAACGTTAGCTAGCACAACAACTGTCCTTGCTACCATTATTTCAATACTGTAGCAAATACTGTTTTTCGCTGGATAATGTGTTTTTGACGATTATCTAGTTAGGATTCGGACAAATTAACGACTATCAAAATGTTTAACTAGCCAACTACTGCTGTACGATGCTGTTCACTAGCTCATGGAACTACTGTAGCTAGCTAATCGTCAAAAACCCATTAGCCAGCGAACATTAGCGACATGCTAAAGCAGGCATCGTTACTGTTTAAAGACTCAGTCTGCCAGCAGAAAGATAACATTTTCTGAGATGTATTGATGCATCTGACAAGGTTATGTAGCTAACGTTATGTAGCAACTTGCTGTAACAGCACGTAGCTAGCGCCATTTAGTTTGGCTTCAAATGGGCTTAGTTAGCTAGCTAACGTTAGCTTGCGTGATAAAACTCACCTCAACTGACTGCGACCAATAACAACTTGTCGAACCAAATTTGGATTTTCTCAGTCAAATGACAAAGATTCGCCAGTTAAACCGTATCAATATTGAGGGTGCATATTCCAATTGAAATGTCAAAGAAGAACTGCCCCTGCTAGCAAACCCGCTAACAACAATCCCTGTGGCTAGTACGTTCCTTGAACAGAGGCGTGGTTCCAATGAGGGCGGTTAGTCTCCTCCCATTCTAAATGACAATTGGCAACTCTTCAACAGAGGAAACAATAGCAACAGAACTTCATTGGTCAGATTTCCAATCACTCAGATCAGGATTTTTTTTATTTTTTTTTACATACAGGCATTTTTAGACCTCTGCAAACTTTTTACCATTGAATACAAAATATCATCTATAGAACGATAAACTCGATGATAATGTAAGAAATATAGCTACCGTACCTGTATGAGCATAATACGCTACTTTGTGCCTTGTCGTATCTAGACACAGGGATACAGCACAACCGCATAAACACACCAATTCATGCATAGGTATTATAGTGCTCAACGACTTCATAAACACAACATATAATATTTATGAACCAGACTATAGATGCTTCACAAATCAGTTATAACCAAAGCAATACTATAAAAGGTGCTTACTTCTGGTGCTTTTCCAAATGGTAAATTACATGTTCTTACGAATGACTTCGGAGAATCTAGTAGTCAGTCAGAGGGTTGATGTTTCATGGTTATAAAATGTTTGAATTAAGTTAAATTCATGAGGATTAACACTATTTTAGCGGTAGTAGGAGACCAATACGCCTTTTGTGACCAATTGCGTATCAAATCTGGTTTGTCCTTGCACCTGAAGACTGATAGCCAGATGAACTAAAGCCCCAGCAGGAGTCGTCTTTGTGCTTACATAAGCACGATCTATGTTTGTAGTAAACGTGGAGCGGGAGTAGTATCAATAATATTGATTAGTTAAGGCCGGGTTACTGTAATGATGTGACAACTGTTTATGGCTTTATAAATACATTTGATCGAATTTGATTGGTTCAATGTTGAAGAATTCATTGGGAGTTATTAGAAAGGTTGTTAAAAAACAAGAAAAACAACTTTGAAAACCTTTCAATTTCACTTCACAGTGGAGGAAACTCTTGTAAATATGTGTCAACGGCAGTTTAAAAATAAAATCGAGTATAATTTGCAAACTGCAGGATAATTTTATTCAACCCCCCCTTATTCATTAGTCCACTTTTGATACATTCCCACAAAAGTGTGCATGCCAACATCCAATTAAGATATACTACTTCAAGTCAGTCTTTATGATGTGTGTTCTCAAATGTTATTTGGGCATCTTACCTAAAAAAGATTGTGGAACTAGTTACACACACAAACAGCGCTTTTGTATGTCAAAATGTGTCAAATATGGTTGCCCAAATAATAATTTATAGCTGAATGAACATATGAGACAAGTTGAGAAAACACATTTTAAATGGACTGAATTCTTGTCAAATTGGAGCTAAGTTTGAGTCATTTTTGTTGTTGTTCAGGTAACACTTGGACCGAAAATTTGAGTAAACAAAAAAAAGTCTGTGGAACCAGTTATTAATAATAATTAGTTGAAACTAGATTTTATTTATATTTTTTACAGTGCATGCATGACCAGGTTAAATTTTAAACAACTACTTTACGTTCATATCCAGGATTACATTTTGAACAGGATTTTTGGACGAAAATAGTTATAAACAGCAGTTAAAAATAGTTAAAGCTCAGACACACCAGTAAGATTGTCAAACGTTTGCCTGGTAAAATTGTTAAACATTTGCCTGCCGACAGTATTTAGCAACTCTGAACAGTGTCGGCAGTCACTCTTTTGTGATCACACAACAAAGACCTTGGAAGTCGTCACCCACTCAGACTTTTAAAATACTCCAAACCAGAAGGTGGCAGTAGCTTTGTTTGGCAATGCATATCCGTGCGTCTTGTTTATGGTCTAGATTACCAGACATCTGTGTTTATGTTGCTACTAGCCAGATGGCCACAGCTAGATAACTACCTAGCAAAGTGAAGAAAAAACAATTGTATTCACTCTCATTCACTCTCCAAAATCCCAAAGTACCACCCCATAACCAAATGTTTAGCTAGCTAACGTTTGGTAGCTAAGGAAACTGCACAACTCGGTAACTAACACAGGCAGCTGTTTCATGGACACTAGCAAATCCATTGTTATTTACATACAATGTCAATACTAACTACAGTGGTTAGCTAGCTTGGAGGAATAATTGAGTATTGTGTTTGTGCACTTAGTTAGTTTCCAACCCATAGCCTACATTGCATATGAAGTGTGACTGGCTCTTCCGAGGATGTGCGGAAAACTGCCCTCTTATTTCCTTTTTTTCGTTGTTGGCTCCCCAACGTGGGGGTTGGTGCTCTCTGATTGGGTTTCCACTAGTTACCGCAAAGTCCAAAATTGTCTACATCATAAAAATTAATGAAAACAAACATTTGCTATCCGGTCTTAATTTAAGGTTATGGTTAGGCATAATGTTAGCAGTGTGGTTAAGTTTAGGTTTAAAATCACATTTTAGGTTTATGACTTTGTGGCTGTGGTAACTAACGACGAACCTCTGATTGGCTCAAAATCAAGTTGGCCACTGACTAGAAGCCGTAGGTTCGTCGCTACCAGGTTGGCACGCAGCAGGTACCGCTTTTGCTCTAAGAAGGAACGCCACCCGCTGTGATAAGTACCTTTCGGCAGTGAGATTCTCGGTGTTTCGTGCTTTACAGGCACAAATTTCGAGTTTTGATGCAATGTAAGTCTACCAATGTCCTCAGGGAAGATGTAGAAACCATCATGGGGAGTATACTGTACAAAATAATTATCTTGAAAAACGACCCATTCAATGTAAGAAGTGTGTCATATCATTAATTCCATTGGCTTCTTATAATGTAAATTAGTATGTAGTAATTCACATGAGAGCTACAATTTAACAACATAGGAATTATAAGCCTTTGTCTCTTCAGTGATGAAGCAGGCTTTGAAGTAAGACATGAATGACAGCCAAGACCACGCCCACTGCCATGTTTGAGTCCTCAGCCGGAGCTAGAGTAGGAGAAAGTAGAGGAGAGAATCCAATTGAGGGTAAACCCAGCACTGGTTAGTTCTACTTTATTGGTGAGTGCTGGTCATCTTTTCCCTATCGGTTGGATTACTGCCGGGCTACAGCCCCCAAAGATAAATATAAGCTACGGGACTGAGTAAGAGCTGAGCCTGTCTACAAATCCTACCATTTGAGGCTGTTGTAGTTGGTGCTGCTGTGGTACTAATGGTACCAGTGGGGGTGGTTGCTGCGACCACAGTGGTAGTTGCCAGTGCAGCGGTGGTGGGTACGAGGCTAACAGGGCCGGAGCGGACGGTGTAGCTCCTGGTCAGCAAGTTGTCAACCATTACCTGGTTGCTGCTGGCCCTGTCACACTGATCAGGACACTTCTGAGAGGGCCTCGTGGTGACACAGAGATACACTGTACACTCCACGTACATCTGCAGACGACAAGAGACACGATCAACTACACATGCAACACTTGTACTACTGATTGTTACACTATTGTGATCATATAGGCTAACGTCGTTAGAGAGAGTCAGACCCAAGACCCCAAAAATCTTGGAGAAACATATTGTGAGAATTTGAAATAAGCATTATACACATTTGATGGCCTTTCAGATGGACATATACTGTTATTCAAACAGAGCTGAAAGGGACAAACACATAGTGGCAGACTGACACATTGATTGAAGTGGATAAATCAGTAATAACAATAATAAAACATGTTTTAAATTAAATATTATAAACTGGGTGGTTCGAGCCCTGAATGCTGATTGGCTGACAGCCGTGGTATATCAGACATTATAAACTGGGTGGATCGAGCCCTGAATGCTGATTGCCTGACAGCTGTGGTATATCAGACCGTATACCACTGGTATGACAAAACATGTATTTTTACTGCTCTAATTACATTGGTAACCAGTTTATAATAGCAATAAGGAACCTCTGGGGTTTGTGGTATATGGCCAATATACCACGGCTAACGACTGTATCCAGGCACTCTGCGATGCGTTGAGCATAAGAACAGCCCTTAGCCTTGGTATATTGGCCATATACCACAACCCCTCGTGCCTTATTGCTTAAGTATGTGATATAGGCGCTAGTTATTCTATTTTTAGTCCCTGGGCTTTAGCTCAACTGGATAGTCATGCTGGCAGGTTCCGGATGCCTGAGAGACAAATGGGAGCACCCTTCATATCCCTGAAGAGAGATACATGGCCAGAAAGACACACCGTGGTTCCTTTAGTTTTGATAGTGCTCAGGTTGATTCGGTATACCCTGACAGTGGAGGTTGACGTCAGAATCTCCAGGGTTCCATTTCCAGCCGAACACCTGAGAAAGAAGGAAGATATTTCATGTTTTTAATGTATGTGAGAGAAGCGGTTTCAAAACAGAGGCAATCTCAGTAAACTATCCATTTCATAGCGACGTGACAAATTGCTACCACCTCAACTGAGTTAAATGGACAGTTTTCTGAAATTCCATGCATTGTTTAGTTCATATGGCTTATTGTAGAGCTTGTATTAAAAACCCAAGTACTCCATTTGGGGTAATAAAAAACAATTAAGATTGAGTAAAAATGTCAGAAAACTATCCCTGACCCCTGATCTAGGATACAGAGGCTGTCAGCCATGTCTTCTGTCTCGGACTCCATGCACTTGTCCACCATCAGCTCTGCCCTGTCCAGAGAGGTGTTGGAGAACACATGCAGGTCCAGTGTGTCCAGCCTGCTCGCGGTGCGGACCGACGTCTCTCGGCGGACACGCTGCGAGAAAGGGAGGAGGTGGCGGAACTTGGGGATTTTAGTTCTGTTAGCCATGGGCCCCTCCCCAGGCCGGTAGAACTCCAACCAGAACTTGACGATGCCGAAGGTCTCCTGCTCCGACGGCATATTGATGGTATACCGCGGGCTCTTGGCCTCGACGCCGGGGAAACGGCAGGCGAGCGACATAATCAGGGTGGGCTGCCGACTGATGACAGTGTTGCGTACACTTCGCAGGGTGTTGGTGTACACCATCTCTGAACCAGAGTGCTGAGGAGAAAAGGAACAGGATCATGTGTGGATATTCTGGTTCATTCACACATCACAGCAGACAGTCTGTTAAAACTGATTTATGGAAGGAGCAGTGGCGTGCATTCATGTATGCAAAGGGAAGCCAGGCTTCCTCTAAAAACTGACCAAGAAAAAAACATATAAAATGATTTATCTTTCATCTCTGGGAAACCAGCAAGCATTTGGTCTCCCTTGATAAAAAAAATATAAAATTATAGCCAATCAGCATTGAGCTAAACTGAGTGAGCTCAAAAATGGTCCTGGCACACCAAAAAAAAAAAGGTCCAGAGAGGCCAGTTTGGAATTGGCTTCACACCAATCACATCACATCGAGAGAAAAACGTTATTGACAGAAAAAACTTGATTTGTTGCATCTCGTTGCATTGTTGTCCTCCAGTGGCTATTTAAAATTGGCCCTTTCTTAAATTAGCCATAGATGGAGATAGAGATTTGGACTTGTAGTTTTACTTAATTCTCCTTACTGGCCAATGATTATAACAGTGATTCTTATCCAACCAACCATACATTGTGTCCCCGGCCTGAGAGCATGGAAGTTCAATATGTAGCTAGATGTAGTAGGCTAATGTTAACTAGCTGGCTCATCATTACATGAAAGTTAGGCTAGCGAACAAGTATTTTAGCCAGGTAGCCTAGGACAACAAAAACTAAAAGCATGTACTGTATGACAGAATCATAGACTGTTTCGTCAACATGAGAGGAGGATGGCATTGACATTTCTCTACAAGTAGGCTGGGTCAACATGTTTTTTCTACTTGCAAGAACACATACAGTTGGAGTCGGAAGTTTACATACACTTAGGTTGGAGTCATTAAAACTAGTTTTTCAACCACTCCACAAATTTCTTGTGAACAAACTATAGTTTTGGCAAGTCGATTAGGACATCTACTTTGTGCATGACACAAGTAATTTTTCCAACAATTGTTTACAGACAGATTATTTCACTTATAATTCACTGTATCACAATTCCAGTGGGTCAGAAGTTTACATACACCAAGTTGACTGTGCCTTTAAACAGCTTGGAAAATTCCAGAAAATTATGTCATGGCTTTAGAAGCATCTGATAGGCTAATTGACATAATTTGAGTCAATTGGAGGTGTACCTGTGGATGTATTTCAAGGCCTACCTTCAAACTCAGTGCCTCTTTGCTTGACATGATGGAAAAATCAAAAGAAATCAGCCAAGACCTCAGAAAAAATAGTGTAGACCTCCACAAGTCTGGTTCATCCTTGGGAGCAATTTCCAAACACCTGAAGGTACCACGTTTAACTGTACAAACAATAGTACGCAAGTATAAACACCATAGGACCACGCAGCCATCATACTGATCTGGAAGGAGACTCGTTCTGTCTCCTAGACATGAACGTACTTTGGTGCGAAAAGTGCAAATCAATCCCAGAACAACAGCAAAGGACCATGTGAAGATTCTGGAGGAAACAGGTAAAAAAGTATCTATATCCACAATAAAACAAGTCCTAAATCGACATAACCTGAATGGCTGCTCAGCAAGGAAGAAGTCACTGCTCCAAACCCGCCATAAAAAAGCCAGACTACAGTTTGCAACTGCACATGGGGACAAAGATCGTACTTTTTGGAGAAATGTCCTCTGGTCTGATGAAACAAAAATATAACTGTTTGGCCATAATGACCGTCGTTATGTTTGGAGGAAAAAGGGGGAGGCTTGCAAGCCGAAGAACAACATCCCAACCGTGAAACACGGAGGTGGCAGCATCATGTTGTGGGTGTGCTTTGCTACAGGAGGGACTGGTGCACTTCACAAAATAGATGGCATCATGAGAAGGAAAATTATGTGGATATATTGAAGCAACATCTCAAGACCTCAGGAAGTTAAAGCTTGGTCGTAAATGGGTCTTCCAAATGGACAATGACCCCAAGTGTACTTCCAAAGTTGTGGCAAAATGGCTTTAGGACAACAATGTCAAGGTATTGGAGTGGCCATCACAAAGCCCTGACATCAATCCTATAGAACATTTGTGGGCAGAACTGAAAAAGCGTGTGCAAGCAAAGAGGCCTACAAACCTGACTCAGTTACACCAGCTCTGTCAGGAGGAATGGGCCAAAATTCACCCAACTTATTGTGGGAATCTTGTGGAAGGCTACCCGAAACGTTTGACCCAAGTTAAACAATTTAAAGGCAATGCTACCAAATACTAACTGAGTGTATGTAAACTTCTGACCCACTGGGAATGTGATGAAAGAAATAAAAGCTGAAATAAATCATTCTCTCTACTATTATTCTGACATATCACATTCTTAAAATAAAGTGGTGATCCTATCTGACCTAAGACAGGGAATTTTTACTAGGATTAAATGTCAGGAATTGTGAAATTGTTAAATGTATTTGGCTAAGGTGTATGTATACTTCCGACTTCAACTGTACACACACACACAGAAATCAGAACTATGGACAGCCACATCATATTTAGCTTACGTTGATTGGACTAAATTGTTTTTGGTATCTTTAAGTTGTCACTGTATTAGACTAAGTGTAGGTGTATAACTTTAAACCGTCCCCTCGCCCATACCCGGGCGCGAACCAGGGACCCTCTGCACACATCAACAACTGACACCCACGAAGCATCGTTACCCATCGCTCCACAAAAGCCACGGCCCTTGCAGAGCAAGGTGCAACACTACTTCTAGGTTTCAGAGCAAGTGACGTAACTGATTGAAACGCTAGTAGCGCGTACCCGCTAACTAGCTAGCCATTTCACATCCGTTACATTCACCCCCCTTTCAACCTCCTCCTTTTCCGCAGCAACCAGTGATCCGGGTCAACAGCATCAATGCAACTGTATAACTTTTAGTACGTCCCCTCGCCCCGACCCGGGCGCGAACCAGAGACCCTCTGCACACATCAACAACGGTCGCCCACGAAGCATCGTTACCCATCGCGCCACAAAGGCCGCGGCCCTTGCAGAGCAAGGGGCAACACTACATCTAGGTTTCAGAGCAAGTGACGTAACTGATTGAAACGCTACTAGCGCGTACCCGCTAACTAGCTAGCCATTTCACATCCGTTACACTCACCCCCCTTTCAACCTCCTCCTTTTCCGCAGCAACCAGTGATCCGGGTCAACAGCATCAATGTCACAGTATAACTTTAAACCGTCCCCTCGCACCGACACGGGCGCGAACCGGGGACCCTCTGCACACATCAACAACAGTCACCCACGAAGCGTCGTTACCCATCGCTCCACAAAAGCCGCGGCCCTTGCAGAGCAAGGGGCAACACTACATCTAGGTTTCAGAGCAAGTGACTTAACTGATTGAAACGCTACTAGCGCGTACCCGCTAACTAGCTAGCCATTTCACATCCGGGTCACGGCACCAATGTAACAGTATAACTTTAAACCGTCCCCTCGCCCATACCCGGGCGCGAACCAGGGACCCTCTGCACACATCAACAACTGACACCCACGAAGCATCGTTACCCATCGCTCCACAAAAGCCACGGCCCTTGCAGAGCAAGGTGCAACACTACTTCTAGGTTTCAGAGCAAGTGACGTAACTGATTGAAACGCTAGTAGCGCGTACCCGCTAACTAGCTAGCGATTTCACATCCGTTACATAAGCAGGGGTGATTAGATGATGTTGAAGTTGAAATGGTGCTGGAATAGTGGAGGCAGCTCCTACTTTGTTTGCGACTTGCGACTCTCTGTGGTTCTAAATCAACAGTTGTTTAGTAATCCGAAAATGTCTGAAACATTTATTTATTTATTTGACCTTTATTTAACTAGGCAAGTCAGTTAAGAACAAAATCTTATTTTCAATGACGGCCTAGGAACAGTGGGTTAACTGCCTTGTTCATCGGCAGAACTACACATTTTTACCTTGTCAGCTCGGGGTTTCGATCTTGCAACCTTTCGGTTATTAGTCCAACACTGTAACCACTAGGCTACCTGCCGCCCCAACATTACCTTGCTTGACCATGCTGTAGGCCATGTAATTGTTTGTTACATGCTATATGCTTTGTGGACTTCACTGGACAGAGGTTTCTCTCGGTTTTGTGATGAAACAAAGGTGTGGTTGAATTTATTCTGCCACTGTGTCTTCTTATTGTCTCGGCATTAGGCCTATATATCACGGTGGCAAGGCATATGAACTAAAAGGTTATAGAGCAAACAATGCAATTATCACAACATGTAGGTTGTAATATGGCATTTTCTCTGGCTTGGCTTTTCCAGTTATTTTACTCATGCACCACTACTGGGACGGAGCCAATGTAAGTTTTGCATTTGATACAGTGGGCGGAGTCTCGTACCACTCTCTTAGTGCCGCAGCCAGTCAGAGAGATGCGGGCCATCACATGGGTGGAGTTGGACGTGACACTACAGGAAGGATGGTTGAACTGGAGCTCTGACACAATCAGGTTCTTCAGGGTGGAAATGGGGAGAACCAGATGCATCTCAGTCTTCTCACATGTCAGCTCTGGAAGGAGACAGAAATAATAATAATACATGGGACATAGCGCTTTTCAAGGACCCAAATTGTATAAATGAAAACAAAAACAAAAATACAGGACTCAAAACAAAATATCAGACTAAACAAAACATGAATAAAGAAAGAAAAGAGTGTGATGTATCAGTGTGTGGGGAGGGGAGGGGAGGGATCTGGATAGGAACCTGGGTTAGGGTAAGGGTTTGGGTAATGGTGAAGAGAGGAGGGATCTAGATAGGAACCTGGGTTAGGGTAAGGGTTTGGGTTATGGTGAAGAGAGGAGGGATCTGGATAGGAACCTGGGTTAGGGTAAGGGTTTGGGTTATGGTGAAGAGAGGAGGGATCTGGATAGGAACTTGGGTTAGGGTAAGGGTTTGGGTTATGGTGAAGAGAGGAGGGATCTGGATAGGAACCTGGGTTAGGGTAAGGGTTTGGGTTATGGTGAAGAGAGGAGGGATCTGGATAGGAACTTGGGTTAGGGTAAGGGTTTGGGTTATGGTGAAGAGAGGAGGGATCTGGATAGGAACCTGGTTAGGGTAAGGGTTTGGGTTATGGTGAAGAGAGGAGGGATCTGGATAGGAACCTGGGTTAGGGTAAGGGTTTGGGTTATGGTGAAGAGAGGAGGGATCTGGATAGGAACTTGGGTTAGGGTAAGGGTTTGGGTTATGGTGAAGATAGGAGGGATCTGGATAGGAACCTGGGTTAGGGTAAGGGTTTGGGTTATGGTGAAGAGAGGAGGGATCTGGATAGGAACCTGGGTTAGGGTAAGGGTTTGGGTTATGGTGAAGAGAGGAGGGATCTGGATAGGAACCTGGGTTAGGGTAAGGGTTTGGGTTATGGTGAAGAGAGGAGGGATCTAGATAGGAACCTGGTTAGGGTAAGGGTTTGGGTTTGGGTTATGGTGAAGAGAGGAGGGATCTGGATAGGAACCTGGATTAGGGTAAGGGTTTGGGTTATGGTGAAGAGAGGAGGGATCTGGATAGGAACTTGGGTTAGGGTAATGGTTTGGGTTATGGTGAAGAGAGGAGGGATCTGGATAGGAACCTGGGTTAGGGTAAGGGTTTGGGTTATGGTGAAGATAGGAGGGTCTTTGTAGTGTATTTCTTTGCTTGTATGTGTGTGTCTTTTCCATATTGGTTGGAAAGAGACGATACATCAAGAACCAGACAGACAGACAGACAGACAGACAGACAGACAGACAGACAGACAGACAGACAGACAGACAGACAGACAGACAGACAGACAGACAGACAGACAGACAGACAGACAGACAGACAGTCAGTCAGTCAGTCAGTCAGTCAGTCAGTCAGTCGTGGATATCAACTACACAGTGTGTTCTATACCTGTTCCAGTGGGAAAGGTCTCCATCTGTCCTGGAACAGAAGAAAAGGTGTATATTATGAACATATTTTGAACCTATGCTTTACCTCACCCCGCTTTCACCACTGTAAACAACTAAGAAACGATCCTTTCACCACTGTAAACAACTAAGAAACGATCCTTTCACCACTGTAAACAACTAAGAAACGATCCTTTCACCACTGTAAACAACTAAGAAACGATCATTTCACCACTGTAAACAACTAAGAAACGATCCTTTCACCACTGTAAACAACTAAGAAACGATCCTTTCACCACTGTAAACAACTAAGAAACGATCCTTTCACCACTGTAAACAACTAAGAAACGATCATTTCACCACTGTAAACAACTAAGAAACGATCCTTTCACCATGCTTACTCTCGGACGGACGGACGGACGGACACACACACACAACAGAGTGGAAGAACTGTGATTGTTCTTGTCCTTACTTTGGTAAAGCCACACACATCTGGGTTCAGACTGCAAACTGTGAAGAAAAAAGGTTGTGTAAAGTACATCAGACAGGTTGGTTATAACATAAGCCAAAACATTATTGGTTGTTGACAAAAAGTTACCTGTTGGTGTTGGCTAGGAAACAAATGGGCAAAAGAGGGGGCAGGTTATTGGGGCTCTGGATCCATGTGAGATTCATGGTGGCCAGGGAACCCTTGGTTTCCAGTGCTGTCCTGAAGAGGCCAGGGGGACCAACCACCACTATTTCTGACACGCTGAAGAAGAGACATACCGCAGACAGTCAACACAGTAGAAATATGCACAGAAATGGACTAACTTCTCCAATAGAAATCCCTGATGAAAGTTTTGAAAACAGCCCGTTTGTAACTTTTGCACACAACTGAGAGAGAGCGAGAGAGAGAGACGAGAGAAACATGACACAAAAGGAGGGAAACTCATGGAAAAATTGAGTAGTTTAACACACCATCAGGTTGAGTAGTATAACACAGCTCTAGGTTGAGTAGTATAACACACCATCAGGTTGAGTAGTATAACACACCATCAGGTTGAGTAGTATAACACACCTCTAGGTTGAGTAGTATAACACACCTCTAGGTTGAGTAGTATAACACAGCTTTAGGTTGAGTAGTATAACACACCATCAGGTTGAGTAGTATAACACACCTCTAGGTTGAGTAGTATAACACACCTCTAGGTTGAGTAGTATAACACACCTCTAGGTTGAGTAGTATAACACACCTCTAGGTTGAGTAGTATAACACACCTCTAGGTTGAGTAGTATAACACACCTCTAGGTTGAGTAGTATAACACACCTCTAGGTTGAGTAGTATAACACACCTTTAGGTTGAGTAGTATAACACACCATCAGGTTGAGTAGTATAACACACCATCAGGTTGAGTAGTATAACACACCTCTAGGTTGAGTAGTATAACACACCTCTAGGTTGAGTAGTATAACACACCTCTAGGTTGAGTAGTATAACACACCATCAGGTTGAGTAGTATAACACACCTCTAGGTTGAGTAGTATAACACACCTCTAGGTTGAGTAGTATAACACAGCTCTAGGTTGAGTAGTATAACACACCTCTAGGTTGAGTAGTATAACACACCTCTAGGTTGAGTAGTATAACACACCTCTAGGTTGAGTAGTATAACACACCATCAGGTTGAGTAGTATAACACACCATCAGGTTGAGTAGTATAACACACCTCTAGGTTGAGTAGTATAACACACCTCCAGGTTGAGTAGTATAACACACCTCTAGGTTGAGTAGTATAACACACCTCTAGGTTGAGTAGTATAACACAGCTCTAGGTTGAGTAGTATAACACACCATCAGGTTGAGTAGTATAACACACCTCTAGGTTGAGTAGTATAACACACCTCTAGGTTGAGTAGTATAACACACCTCTAGGTTGAGTAGTATAACACACCTCTAGGTTGAGTAGTATAACACACCATCAGGTTGAGTAGTATAACACACCTCTAGGTTGAGTAGTATAACACACCTCTCTAGGTTGAGTAGTATAACACAGCTCTAGGTTGAGTAGTATAACACAGCTCTAGGTTGAGTAGTATAACACACCATCAGGTTGAGTAGTATAACACACCATCAGGTTGAGTAGTATAACACACCATCAGGTTGAGTAGTATAACACACCATCAGGTTGAGTAGTATAACACACCTCTAGGTTGAGTAGTTTAACACACCTCTAGGTTGAGTAGTATAACACACCTCTAGGTTGAGTAGTATAACACACCTCTAGGTTGAGTAGTATAACACAGCTCTAGGTTGAGTAGTATAACACACCTCTAGGTTGAGTAGTATAACACACCTCCAGGTTGAGTAGTATAACACACCTCTAGGTTGAGTAGTATAACACACCTCTAGGTTGAGTAGTATAACACACCTCTAGGTTGAGTAGTATAACACACCATCAGGTTGAGTAGTATAACACACCATCAGGTTGAGTAGTATAACACACCTCTAGGTTGAGTAGTATAACACACCTCTAGGTTGAGGAGCGAGTTTGGGAAACAATGCTATAACACACCTCTCTAGGTCAGAATGAAAGGTGACAGGCACGTTGATCTGCTCATAGGGCAGAACGGAGATGGTGGCTCCCCCTGTTGGTGTCAGTCCTGTAGTGACCGGCTCAGCAGTGCAGCTTGAGGACGCCTCCTCCACTGAAACCAAGAACAAGACAAAAGTTAAGGTTATTTAGTTTTAAACAACTTTCTTTTTAACCTCCTTCAGGTATCATACTGTATATGATTGCTCCTTTTGAAGAACTTTGGGTGTATCTCAATATAAAATGTTCCAACCGGTACATAACTATGGGTCATTCATCCATTACTAACTACTGTGTTGAAATTGTATTTTTCAAGAGCGCTTGATAAATCAATCCTAGGGTGCCTCAGATCAAGACTGAACAACACAGCTACATCATAGAGTCCAGTATGTATAGTTATTGAGAACAGACCAGCAGAATATACCTGATTCATTTCCCCCTGAAACAGGCCCATCAATAAAGAGAAGACAGCGTGAAATAGTTTGTGTGTCAGTCTCACCTGTAAGGGACAGGTGCAGTGGGATGGAACTGAGTGCTTTGGGTTTGTTGGTTTGGGTTTGGCGTGAAAAGTCCTCCACCATCAGCTGCACAGAGTATTGGCCAGCGGACGATTTACCATTGTACAACAGCGTACACGTCTCCTATGAAGTAGCAATTAAAACAAACTCAACAACATTTATTTGAAAACAATTGTTCTTTGTTTCCCACAGAGCACATGCCTGAAGCCGAAAGCCTAACCCTCAAAAGAAACAAGTCCAACAAATAACTCTAAACTGGTTTAACCTCCCCGCACATTTAGATGGTGCATGATGCATCCATAATGACCGATTAATGTTTGATATTTCTCTGTATAGGAATAAAATCCTACACGGTTCTCTTTCTTGCACCTTTTCTTGGCGGTTTGGGGCATCGTAACAGTCACTGCTGTGTGGACTAACACAAAGACACAAATAAGTTAAGACTCACCTCCTCTATCTGCAGAAAGTTGTTCTGGAGGCAGTCAAGGCATTCTCCAAGGTCAGCCTGGGCAAAGCGACAGAGCACTGTGTCCCCATCCAGGTCCTTCACCGTCAGTGGGAAGTGATGTGGGCAGTTCACGCGAGCCCTGACACAAGAATACACACTCAGTTAATATCATATGTAACTTAAGAGTTTTTCTCCCCACTTTATTATATATATATGCCTCCTGGCAGCTTCATTAAATAGTACCCACAAAACACCAGTCTCAACGTCAACAGTGAAGAGGAGACTTCGGGATGCTGGCCTTATAGGCAGAGGTCCTCTGTCCAAAGTCTGTGTTCTTTTGCCCATCTTAATATTTAATTTTTATTGGCCAGTCTGAGATATGTCTTTTTCTTTGCAACTCTGCCTAGAAGGCCAGCATCCCGGAGTCGCCTCTTCACTGTTGACTTTGAGACTGGTGTTTTGCGGGTACTATTTAATGAAGCTGCCAGTTGAGGACTTGTGAGGCATCTGTTTCTCAAACTAGACACTCTAATGTACTTGTCCTCTTGCTCAGTTGTGCCCCGGGGCCACCCACTCCTCTTTCCATTCTGGTTAGAGCCAGTTTGCGCTGTTCTGTGAAGGGAGTAGTACACAGCGTTGTACGAGATCTTCAGTTTTTTGGCAATTTCTTGCATGGAATAGCCTTCATTTCTCAGAACAAGAATAGACTGACGAGTTTCAGAATAAAGTACTTTGCTTCTGGCCATTTTGAGCCTGTAATCGAACCCGCAAATGCTGATGCTCCAGATACTCAACTAGTCTAAAGAAGGCCAGTTTTATTGCTTCTTTAATCAGGACAACAGTTTTCAGCTGTGCTAACATAATTGCAAAAGGATTTTCTAATGATTAATTAGCCTTTTAAAATGATAAACTTGGATTAGCTAACACAACGTGCCATTGGAACACAGGAGTGATGGTTGCTGATAATGGTCCTCTGTACGCCGGCGTAGATATTACATTAACAATCAGCCTGTTTTCAGCTACAATAGTCATTTACAACATTAACAATGTCTACACGGCATTTCTGATCAATTTGATATTATTTTAATGGTAAAATTCATGTGCTTTTCTTTAAAAAACAATGACATTTCAAAGTGACCCCAAACTTTTGGACGGTAGTGTATCTCACAAACAATAAGTCAGACACACAGGCAGTTTGTGGACTGGGACCCTGTTTTGAGAGACTTGAAGAGGCTGTAGCGGAACCGAAGAGCTTGACAATTGGGATGAGATACAGAGGAGAAAGAAAAAAGTATGGAAAGGGAGAATGGTGGGAAGGAAGGAAGGAAGGAAGGAAGGAAGGAAGGAAGGAAGGAAGGAAGGAAGGAAGGAAGGAAGGAAGGAAGGAAGGAAGGAAGGAAGGAAGGAAGGAAGGAAGGAAGGAAGGAAGGAAGGAAGGAAGGAAGGAAGGAAGGAAGGAAGGAAGGAAGGAAGGAAGGAAGGAAGGAAGGAAGGAAGGAAGGAAGGAAGGAAGGAAGGAGAAAACGAAAGAGGAGAGAAAGGGAGAGAAGGACAAAGAGGAGAGAAAAGGGTCAAAATGTATCAGTCATCATGACCAAATAAATCACACTACATATCAACAGTCAAAACCGTGAGAATGTGTAGACTAGAGTAAACAGAGTCATGTTTTTATGTGCAGTACAAGACTCAGGTCCAGGTTACAGTGAGTTGAGTTACCTGAGAGGAGGAGGCAGGCTGCAGTAAGGGGGCTGGTTTAGCCTCAATGGGTTAGACTGGTTGGAGGGTCCAGCCCACAAGAACAGAAACACATTCACGTTGGACCTAATTCACAGTTACAGGGGAGTCAAATAAATATGTTTGTTTTTCACTTTTCCTGAAATGGTGTGACATAACCTGCAAAATAGTTGCTTTATAACAGATAACATAATGCGTATGACATAAAGTAAGAATGATCAGTCATGAAACTGCATTATACATTAATGTTCTGAATTGTGAGGACTGAGGAGGTTGTGTCCAACTGCTTTAAAGTAGGTTTGTGTAACATTTTCACCATTATGAAACCAACTCTTGAAACCTTACGGTCTTCAATGTTGCGGAAGCTAGCACTGAACATGACCAGTCAGTGTGTATTGATTCTATAGATGTTCGACAAAAGCACATCAAATGGTCACGGTGTGATAATAATAACAGGTCTCTCAGCGAATCACATACCCCACATTCACGTTGGCCTTGTAGTTGCTGGGAATGGTCCTCTGCCATTGGCGGACGCACCAGCCTGAGGCGGGCTTCTGTCCTGTGTAGGGTAACGAGGTGGTATGCACGACACAGTCTTCCCCTGTCTGACACACTCCGGAGAACGTAGGACAGGGAAGGGCAGAGATCACGGTGTAGTGGGCCCTCACCTGCCAAAGGTCAAAGGTGACGTGAGGTCAGGAGGTCATGTAATTAATTACATGGTAACAATGAGGAACTTGCTTTTAGGAATTCAGCACAATCATTGTCAACCTGTTATTGGTGCCTAAACCACAGTAATTATTGCCTATTTACCATTTTATCAAGGAAATTGAAACAAAAACAATGAAACAACAGGTAAATCGCAGAGACTGTAAAATACCAGTGTAGTAAGTAACCTGGAGGGGCTGTGTGTTTATAGCTGGGAGGTACAGCAAGAACCAATCAACATGGATTTGTAATTCATTTGAATACTGCGCACGTGTGCATCGTAACATAGAAAGCCTATCATTATCGCAGTGCATATTTTAGGTCAATCCTGAAATTCCTAATACACAGTGTTAAAAGCTGACAGCATTGGTAATTAACTATGTGTAACCTCACCATATTTCCTCCACTCTTCTCTAGAGGGACAACATTGACCACTGCACCCAGAGAGGTGGCCTCACAGACAGGGTAGGGCAGGAGCAGGCCTAGGGCCACAACCAGGTGCCCCAGAAAAACTCGGATCAACATCAGAGCTTTTCACACAGGGATGTGTGTCGAAGAAAGCTTGGGCCTCTGGAGACAGAAATGGAGGCCCGTTAGATGGCAATCACAAACATGAAACACAGACAAACACACTCACTCTTATTTTACAAAACAGGATCAATATTGAGACAATGACCAAACATTTGTAAATGTGCTAGTAGTAACACAACTTAAATGATTGTAGTCTTTGTAAAAGTCAACAGGACATCAACACATCAAGGTTAGAATGTTATGAATGTGGACATCCCTGTTGTTTTTGCATAATGTCTCATTCTTTTCCAAAGTTCCAACACACATGGTTATGGAGACTTCTCTGTCAATAACAGCTAGTTTTCAGATTTCCCCTCCCCACTCAGACCACTCCCATACAGTCCTTGCTTGAGAAATATTTTTCTGCTAAAAAGCAATTTTTGCCCATTTTAATGGATAATCTATTACAGTAAGGTACCAAATGTTACCCAGAAATGTGGTATTGATATGAAAACGACTGCATTGAGGAGTAATTCCAAGCCTGAGGAATTTCAAGACTAACCTAATTTACCCTCATTGGGTTTCAGTGTTAGAGGGTGAAAACTATGACCTGTTCATTTGTATGTGGGGATGGTATGCAAAGCAAATCCATTCTAAGGATTCAGTTTTAAAAGTTACAAACACTGTCCTGTATAACTTCTAAATATGCTGATCTTATTGGCTGTCAGTCATTTCATCCATAGCTCCATCAATGAATGAGATCTTACATTTCTCCAGCCCTATCCCTCTGCTTTATAGAAAACCAAGTGGTGGGGCTGCAATTGACTGACAGACTAATTAGGCCTTGCTCAAGGGCACATCAGATTCCTGAAAGTCTATGGGAGATTCCATACACCTTGTGTCCTCTCTCCTCATTTCCTTATCAGAAGCTATTGGATGAGAAAGCCAGATGTCCTGCCCCTTTGACATTCTCCTCCAATGGGTTTTGAGAAGGAAACGAGGAGAGAGGACGCAAGGCGTATGCAATTGTGATCTTCCCCAAGGCTGCGTTTTCACAGACAGCCAAACTCTGATCTTTTGCCCAATTATTGGTCTTTTGGACAATTATTGGTCTTTTGACCAATCAGATCAGATCTTTTGCCAATAATTGGGCAAAAATTGTAGAATTGGACTGTTTCACCAGCACAGACTGGAATATGTTCCGGGATTCATCCGATGGCATTGAGGAGTTTATCACATCAGTCACCGGCTTCATTAATAAGTGCATCGACGACGTTGTCGTCCCCACAGTGACCATACGTACATATCCCAACCAGAAGCCATGGATTACAGGCAACATCCTCATTGAGCTAAAGGCTAGAGCTGCCGCTTTCAAAGAGCAGGACAGCACTTATAAGAAATCCCTCTACGTTTTCCGATGAGCCATCAAACAGTCAAAACATCAATAGAGGACTAAGATCGAATCCTACTACACTTGCTCTGACAAAGGGAAACCCAGGGACGCTTCCCAGGGACGTGAGCCTACCAGACAAGCTAAATGCCTTTTATGCTCACTTCGAGGCAAGCAACATTGAACCATGCATGAGAGCACCAGCTGTTCCGGACGACTGGGTGATCTCGCTCTCCGTAGCCGATGTTAGTAAGACCTTTCAACAGGTTAACATTCAGACTGATTACCAGGATGCGTACTCTGAGCATGTGCTGACCAGCTGGAAAGTGTCATCAATTACATTTTCAACCTTTTCCTGACCCAGTCTGTAATACCTACGTGTTTCAAGAAGAAAACTATAGTCCCTGTGCCCAAGAACGCCAAGGTAACCTGTCTAAATGATTATCGCTCCGTAGCACTCACATCTGTAGCCAAGAAATGCTTTGAAAGGCTGGTCATGGCTCACATCAACACCATCATCCCAGACACCCTGGACTCACACCAATTTGCATACCGCCCCAACAGATCCACAGATGACACAATTTCTATTGCACTCAACAATGCCCTCTCCACTTGGACAAGAGGAACACTTATGTGAGAATGCTGTTCACTGACTATTGCTCAGTGTTCAACACCATAATGCCCTCCAAGCTCATCACTAAGCTCAGGAACCTGGGACTGAACACCTCCCTATGCAACTGGATCCTGAACTTCCTAATTGTCCGCCCCCAGGTGGTGAGTGCAGGCAACAACCCATCTGCCACACTGACCTTCAACACGAGGGCCCCTCAGGGGTGCGTGCTCAGTTCCCTCCTGTACTCCCTGTTCCCTCATGACTCCACGATTGTGTGGTTGCGCACGACTCCAACATCATCATTAAGTTTGTTGACGACACAACGGTGGTTGGCCTGATCACCAAAGACGATGAGACAGCCTATAGGGAGGTCAGTGACATAGCAGTGAGGTGCCAGGGCAACAACCAAGTTAGTTAAATAGACCCCCTGCATTGACCCATTTTGCATGAACTCTTGACTCATCACATACGCTGCTGCTGTTTATTATCTATCCTGTTGCCTAGTTACTTTATTCCTACCAATATGTACATATTTGTATTTTGTATTTATTAGTGATCCCCTTTAGTTCCTGCCAAGGCAGCAGCTACTCTTCCTGGGGTTTATTATGGATCCCCATTAGTTCCTGCCAAGGCAGCAGCTACTCTTCCTGGGGTTTATTATGGATCCCCATTAGTTCCTGCCAAGGCAGCAGCTACTCTTC
This sequence comes from Salvelinus namaycush, assembly GCF_016432855.1. NCBI lineage: Eukaryota > Metazoa > Chordata > Actinopteri > Salmoniformes > Salmonidae > Salvelinus > Salvelinus namaycush. Next base: position 77,859,870 of record NC_052307.1, read on the forward strand.
CTGGGGTTTATTATGGATCCCCATTAGTTCCTGCCAAGGCAGCAGCTACTCTTCCTGGTGTCCAAACACATCAAAGCACTTACATCACATATAAAACAAAATATAAAACAGTACATTAAACAGAACATTATTACACCACTACATATCTACAATACAAAATGTATAATACCAACATACAACAATATTACAACATACGTGTGTGTGCTAGCGTTTGTGTGTTATTGCGAATGTCTGTACCTTTGTGTGTGTCTCTTCACAGTCCCCGCTGTTCCATAAGCTGTATTTTTATCTGTTTTTTAAATCTGATTCTACTGCTTGCATCAGTTACCTGCTGTGGAATAGAGTTCCATATAGGCATGGCTCTATGTAGTACTGTGCGCCTCCCATAGTCTATTCTGGACTTGGGGATTGTGAAGAGACCTCTGGTGGCATGTCTTGTGGGGTATGCATGGGTGTTTGAGCGGTGTGCTAGCAGTTTAAACAGACAGCTCGGTGCATTCAGCTTGTCAACACTGTCAGCTTGTCTCTCCACTTGGATCCATGAGAGATTGACATGCATATCATTAATTTTAGCTCTCCGTGTATATTTAAGGGCCAGCAGTGTGTGCCTCTTCGTGGCACCTGACCACACGACTGAACAGTAGTCCAGGTGGGGCAAAACTAGGGCCTGTAGGACCTGCCTTGTTGATATTGTTAAGGCAGAGCCGCGCTTTATTATGGACAGACGTCTCCCCATCTTAGCTTCTGTATCAATATGTTTTGACCATGACAGTTCACCATCCAGGGTTACTCCAAGCAGTTTAGTCACCTCAATTTACTCAATTTCCACATTATTAATTACAAGATTTAGTGGAGGGTTAGGGTTTAATGAATGACTTTTCCCAAATACAATGCTTTTAGTTTTTGAACTATTTAGGGCTAACATATTCCTTGCCACCCATTCTGAAACGAACTGCAGCTCTTTGTTAAGTGTTGCAGTCATTTCAGTCGCTGTGGTAGCTGACGTGTATAGTGTTGAGTCATCCGCATACATAGACACACTGGCTTTACACAAAGCCTGTGGCATGTTAGTAAAGATTGAAAAGGTAAGGGGTCTAGACAGCAGCCCTGGGGAATTCCTGATTCTACCTTATGTTGGAGGCTTCTATTAAAGAACACACTCTGTGTTCTGTTAGACAGGTAACTCTTTATCCACAATATAGCAGGGGGTGTAAAGCCATAACACATACGTTTTTTCCAGCAGCAGACTATGACCGATAATGTCAAAAGCTGCACTGAAGTCTAACAAAACAGCCCCCACAATATTTTTATCATCAATTTCTCTGCCAATCATCAGTCATTTGTATAAGTGTTGTGCGTGTTGAATGTCCTTTCCTATAAGTGTGCTGAAAGTCTGTTGTCAATTTGGTTATTGTAAAATATCATTGGATCTGGTCAAACACAATTTTTTCCAAAAGTTGACTAATGTTTGGTAACAGGCTGATTGGTCAGCTATTTGAGCCAGTAAAGGGGGCTTTACTATTCTTAGGTAGTGGAATGGCTATTGCTTCCCTCCAGGCCTGAGGGCACACACTTTCTAGTAGGCATATCTACCTCAATTACCTCGTACCCCTGCACATCGACTCAGTACTTACCCCATGTATATAGCAAAGTTATCATTACTCATGTATATATTCCTTGGGTCATTTTTTTCTATTTTTCTCTCTTCTCTCTAAAAGCATTTCACTTTTAGTCCACACTTGTTTATGAAGCATGTGACAAATAACATTTGATTTGATTTAAACGTAGTCCGAGTAAGGAAATAAATGACCTGTTAGACGCCACTTCAATGGACTTGATGGTAAGTTGGTAAAGATACATTGAATTAGGGCATCTCAGAGGAGTGCTGGTCTAGGATCAGATCCCCATCTTATTTATTATGTTCTAAATCCAAGATCAGACGGCTATACTAGAAAGGAGATTCAATAAGTTACCCAGCTAAATATTCGGAAATAACTTGACATTTTTTTTGTAAGATAAGCTTCAAATGGGCATGGACTAATTAACACAAAATACATTTAAGTTTAGCATAATGACCCAGAAAATCTGTAGTTCTGTCTAGTTGATCAAAGTAAGCTGCTTAACTCATTGATTGGGTTTTGTAGTATACCTCTCCTACTCCAGGCTTTGTGAATACGGGCCCAGGTGTGGTCACAGGTGTGTGTGCAGGCTTTTGTTCCAGCTCAACTAACATATCTGACCAGTGGTCATGTACCTGACAACCACCAGGCCCTGAACTATGTAAGCTGACAAGAAAAACATTTCAGCACCCCAACACTGACTGGAGAGAACATTGTGTTGTGCATGTTTACATTATGTTACCGAGGGAAACAAACTACTTCCCTTAGAGGCAATCTGCAATTGCTACATCAATTTTTATACTTTTAAATTCATTACACCACATTGATTCTTGAATATTACTTATAATTCATCATGTTAGTTCAACTGTCTTAACCCATCAACCAATAAGCTTGTTTTACCCCTTTATTTCTAAATTAATTTAAACACTATAGCTTCATAAAATGGTTAAAATTTTATATCATAGCTGATCAGTCTTCGCATTCTTAGCCATCTATGACTGAGTGGTTCCATTTTTCCAGTCCCATCCCTCAGCTATTTACCAAATCAGTGGTGGGGTGGCAACTTTGTTAATGTTTGAAAAGCAAATTTACCCTTTAAAATGAACTCATGCACTGAGCGTATACCATTGACACTCCACCTCTTTCCTAAACACCAGGACGTGTTAGAAAATGTATGGAATCCAGATGTTTGACCATTGGTCTATGCTAAGTATAAAGAAACTTCACAGGCTGCGTTTACACCAGCAGCTCAATTCAGATCTTTTGCCAATTATTTTATTTCTACCACCCCATAGCTGCTGTGATATGGGTCACAACTTAGTGGACAGTCAGAAAAACAAAATTACAATTGGGTCTCAGGGTAAAGGTGTAAACACAGCCATCGAAGCTCAAATCCCATAACAGCAAACAGCTTGTCACAACCAAAAAGTATAATCATGTTTTATCAGCGGTCCAACCTCATGACCAAGATACATTTGATCTGATTTAAAAGTAATCCTTTAGGAATCTGTCTCTTCCCTCCAATACCAACCTTAGTCCCTCAACCAATGGTCTCTTGGTGTTCAGCTGTCTGCAACGAGTTGTGGTCCGATAGGAAGTTTAGGCTGCATCTCAGCTTTCACGTTCCCTAATACGTTGCTGGGAATTCACTTGAGATTGAAAAATGATGCTAAACTGGCTGGACCAGTGGCACTGAGTAAGGGGAAACGGTATGACTGAATTACAATGAGTGACGTATTTTCAGCACAAACTGAAACTAAGCCAAGTAAATGGCATTTCGTAGTCTAATTATGTCTTAAGCAATTGGACCATACCTCACTAGGAAGATATCCAGTAGAACAGAAATGGTTTGAGGTGTAACATTATGGACTGGTTTCTAGACAGAACTAAAGGAATACTTCAGATATTACAAGAATTGTTTCCTTACCTCAAAAGAAAATGAGTTTATGGACAGTGACTGCAATCCACACTTGGTTTTAATAAAACTAGCCACTAACAACAAATATTAGCATATTTGGACAAAATCCCATTTCACTCAATCACCCACATTTAGCATGTTTAAAATTATCCCAAAGCATCTCTTAAAATGGGGAGATTTATGCAACGTCAACAAGTGAGCCAGAAGACCAAAAACAAAGAAGCTTCATGAACCGTTAGACAACCCACTCCTGGCTGAATGAAACATTCAGGACAAAAACACAGGGTCACTGAGGAAAGAGTTTAATTGGTGAAACTGTCATTTCATTATTTTCCTGAGGAATGTTCATACTCGTTAGTTTGAAGTTGTTTTTCTAGATCACTAAAGGGCTGAGGAGTAAAAAGACTGGACCGAGCCTGACCGTTGTGTTCATGCCTCTGACCAAATCTACAGTGCGGCAAGTAACAAAAATAGCATTGCATCAGTGCTGGATTCACAATTGAAATCTCTGCATTTAACAAACAAAAATACAGTAAATCAGAGTCAATCCAGGCCTACAGTGGCGAGTCATTCGTGTTGAGGGGGTCCCACTTTGGGGTCAGGGGAGGTGGGAGAGTTGGTCCCTTGGGCCCCCAGTGGTGGTTGTCGCACAACTGTCATGGTTTCCTGCTGGGAGGTTTGAACATCTGGTCCCTCTTTACTGGCCGTTCTTCACATTCAGCATCTTCTCCTGTGGAGGAGCAACGCAAGCGTATTTTTTTATTAAAGAAAACGAAAATAAAACCCAAAAAGGCAAAGGAACTTAATTGTCGAAGTTTCACCCGCAGGACACCGTAACAGAATTCTCAGCATTACTTTGTTCCAAACAAGTATTAATAATGTTACGAGGCAATAGTTCTTGCTGTTCCGACATGGACTTTCTTCACATGTGCACCATATGCCAACTCCACAGGTCATTCAGAAATGTTTACAAGCTCAGTGCTCCTGTCTCACCTTGATCATGGTCTCCAGCTTGATGGCGTCGGCGGCGAACTTGCGGATGCCGTCAGAGAGCTTCTCCACGGCCATGCGGTCCTCGTTGTGTTGCCAGCGGAATTCCTTCTCATCCAGGTGAACCTTCTCCAAGTCACAGGCCTTGGCTAAACAGGGGACAAAGTGAGAGAAAGAATTGCCATTACAGTTTATTCATCCTTGGTCCAATGTGATTACGTAGTCTGTCCCCAGGCCTTTGAAGGACTGGTAGTATGGCTGCAATCTACCAGAATGCTTACGGCATATGGTTTTACCTATAGAGAACCTCATTATCCCCTCAATGGTTTCAGGTGTTTAATGAAGGAAACAACGTATGCAGGATAAATACCCTTTTCAATGCAGACCTGTCCCAGGGGAAGAGACACAGGCATCCATTTAAGACATTTGAGAAGCCTCAAAGATATACCAAACATTGAAATACACAGCAATGAATTTGTTTTGCTCTGTAGGTTTGTGAAATACAGCCATCGTTGCCCGAGGTTCAAATTGTTGAAACTAATAGGCAAAATGGTTACATTCCTACTCAGAGACTGCATAACCAATGTTGAAGGGGCCTCAGCAAGTTCACCTTAGGAGGGGTCTAACAAAAACAAAACTTGGTCTTTGACCTGCTAGTGTGTAACAGTAACCTACGGGGCTCAGATGCTACCTCAAGGTGTCTTCCAAGTACACCTACTTTACCAGCTTTCCTTCAACTGCATGACAGTTCGCAACAATTCAAATTATGTCCTTGAAATAACATTTCAGCAGAACTCAACTTTTAAAAATTGCCAAAATATTTGGCTTGAATTAGTGCTTATTCATACAGTACATGTTACCCTCTGCTTCCTTTGTGTGGTTTATTACAGAGGAAACATTGTGTCTGGTGCATGACACGCATCCTTCCCATCAGCCCCTTGTTCCCGTCTGACGCTTTGAGCAGGTTAACATTCAAAACGAAGCCGGAGTGTAAGAATGCAGATTAAATTCACAGTATTGTGTAGGAGTCCTGAAGATACGATCTAGAGTTGGTGTAAGGGAAGAGCGCTTCTTCCATGTGCTTAGATATCATGGTTGTGACAGACATGTTACATCATTGATAGTATATTTACTGCATCACTGAACCCATATGATGCAGTGAGATTTCCATTAGAATATGAACCAATGTTATAACGACACCTGCATGGACCAGACCTGAGATGAAACGCCATTTGAAACCCTTCAAATACTTTTAGAGTTCACACTACTGTCTGGGGTGCAATATGGGCAGGGTTTGCAGTTAACACCATTCTATTGGTTCATTAAGCCAGGCAAACACAATCAAGCACAGATTACATTTGAAACCAGGCGTGACTGATACAAAAATCATTATCTGTTCCCAAGAAAGCAAAGATGCCTAAATGACTACTGCCCCGTAGCACTCACATTAGTAGCCATGAAGTACTTTGAAAAGGCCAGTCATGGCTCACGTCAGTCATCCCAGAAACCCTAGACCAGGGATGGGCAAACTTTGGCCCGAGGCCACGTTGGGATTTTGAAATTCAGAGGGCTGCATTTTTGGGGGTCCAATGGTCTGTTAAATCTATTTGTGGGGGCCTCCCAGGTGGCGCAGCAGTCCGAGGCGGCACTGCGTCGCAGGGCTCGAGGCATCACTACAAACCTGGTTTCGATCCCAAGCTCTGTCACAGGTGGCCGTGACTGGGAGACCCATGAGGCTGCGCACAATTGGCCCAGCGTCATCCGGGTTAGGCAGGTCGAGATTCCCTTGTCCCATCATGCTCTAGCGACTCCAGTGGCAGGCTGGGCGCATGCACGCTGACAGTCCCCAGGTGTAAAGCATTTCCTCTGACACATTGATGCAGCGGGCTTCTGGTTTACGCGAGCATTGTGTCAAGAAGCAGTGTGGCTTGGCCAGGTCGTGTTTCAGAGGACGTACGGCTCTCAACCGTCACCTCTCGAGTCCGTATGGGAGTTAGTGATGGGACAAGACCAACTACCAATTGAATATCATGAAATTGGGGAGAAGGGGGGGGGGGGGTCATAAAAAAAAAAAAAAAAAAAACAGGCCAGATTGCAGGCCCCGGGCACTTCACCCCAGACGCACTCCAATTCACATACCACCAACAGATGATCCACACTGCCCTTGCAAAACCTGGTCAAAAGGAATACCCATGTGAGAATGCTGTTCATTGACTACAGCTCAGAGTTGAACACCATAGCGCCCACAAAGCTTGTCGCCAAGGACTAAACACCTCCCTCTGCAACTGGATCCTGGACCTCCAGATTTGCCACCCCCAGGTGGCAATGGTATGCAACACATCTGCCACGCTGATCCTCAGCACAGGGACCCCTCAGTGATGTGCTTAGTCTCCTCCTGTACTCCGTTCACCCATGACTGCTTGGCCAAGCACGACTCCAACACTATCATTAAGTTCGCTGAGGTCAGTGACCTGGCCGTGTGGTGCCAGGACAACAACCTCACACTCAACGTGCTCAAGACAAAGGAGATGATTGTGGACGACAGGAAAGAGGCCCGAGCACACCCCCAACCTCATTGACGGGGCTTTAGTGGAGCAGGTTGAGAGCACCAAGTCATCATGGTCCAGACACCAAGACAGTTGTGAAAAGGGCACAACACCTTTCCCCCCCGTCAGGAGACTGAAAAGATTTGGCATGGGTCCCCAGATCATCAAAAAGTCCTAGAGCTGCACTGTCGAGAGCATCCTGACCGGTTGCGTCACCGCCTGGTATCGCAACTGCTCGGCATCCGATCATAAAGGCGCTTGAGGGTAATGCGTACGGCCAACTGTACATCACTGGGGCCAAGCTTCCTGCCATCCAGGATCTATACACTAGGCGGTGTCAGATGAAGCACCCCCCCCCAAAAAAAAATATTTTATAAAGTTGTCAGACTCCAGTCACCAAAGTCACTGTTCTCACTGCTACTGCATGGCAAGCAGTACCGGGGCACCAAGTCCAGGTCCAAAAAACTCCTTAGCAGCTTCTACCCCAAGCCTCAAGACTGCTGAACAAGCAAATGGCCACCAGGACTATTTACATGGACTAACCTATACCCCCAAACATTGCCTCTACAGATACCCCCTGTATATAGCCTCAATGTTATTTTATTTAGTAAATATTATTTTAACTGGATTGTTGGTTAGAGGCTTCCTTCACAGTAAAGTCTACACCTGCTGTATTCAGCACATGTGACAACCACAATGTGATATCACAACAGACCTTTTTACATGTTCATTCCCAACTGTTCCAGGGAGCTCATACTAGTGTCCTGTAGGGGGTAGCAATGAGTCCTGTTACCTTTCTGAACCGTAAGCATTGGCGTGATGGTGCTGTGGTCTTTGCTCAGCTCTCCCAGTAGGCTGGGGGAAATGGTAAGCAGGTCACAGCCGGCCAGGGCCTTGACCTCCCCGGTGTTCCTGAAGGAAGCTCCCATCACCACCGTGGTATAGTCATACTTCTTGTAGTGGTTGTAGATCTTGGTCACACTGATCACACCTGAGTGAAGAGATCAAAATAAAGATGTTTATGCATAATAAAGCCACCAGTACAGTAATGAAGTCAATCAATACACCCAAGTATCTTATTTATACTCATAATGGTAAGGTCTGGGACTGTTGAGGCCAACCTAAAGTTGTTAGAAGCTAACACTCATGCTATCAAATGATGGATCAGTCAGCCCATACCTGGGTCCTCATGGGCCTCGTAGCTCTTCTGGGCAGTGTTCTCCTTGTACCAGTCCATGATGCGGCCCACAAAGGGTGAGATGAGGGTGACTTTGGCCTCGGCGCAGGCCACTGCCTGGGCAAAGGAGAACAGCAGGGTCATGTTGCAGTGGACCCCGTGCTTCTCCTCCAGCTCCCTGCAGGTACACACATTGACAGGCACATTAAAGGACAGTTAACAGCAGCGCTTCACTGTGCTTCCATGGCTGTCAAAACCAACATTTCTTAGAGACAGATTGACACCAAAATGATTTCTAGGTTGGAGGTAAACTGACACAGAACATAGCAGGTAAGTTGTTTAACCATTTGCATCAAATTAGTTTTGGCAAAACAGCATGTTTGAAGACATTCCACTTTACTGGGTACCAACAGAACGCCTAACATCACATTTGTTTTTAGTCCACATTCCAAGATGTGCATATTTTCACACGGCTACAGTATTCATTTCTTCAAGAGTTAACTGGATTTCACCTACCGGATAGGATTAAATGCATAGAAAGGACAGATCGTTGACTTGAAATGGGGAGTCTCGCACTATTCATTCCACTTAAGCCTAATCGGCAAAAACCAGTTGGATAACTTTTGAAAAACTGGGCCCAGATGAAGAAATGCCCCTGTAAGGTAGATGACTCATGTCCTTCCCTCCCCCTCCATCTCCATCTCACACACCTGCCAGCCTGGATGCCTTCCCATGTTGAAGAGAGCTTGATGAGAACACGGTCCTTCTTGATACCAGCCTCATCGTACAAGGCAATGATCCGCAGGGCCCGAGCCACCATCTCATCCTTATCGTACGAAAGCCTAATGTCGAGTGGGAGAGGTTGAGTTAATCTAAATATTAACGCTATGAACGATTATTATTTGGTAAAGCCATTTTGTGGACTCCATACCAGTCATTTGAGTCTGAGGCCCTGCTGTGAACTTGAGACTATTCATTGAGCTAGAGTCAAGTTAAAGGATTAATTTGCTACCCTGATCTGTAAAGGCTCCAGGTTGCATTTGAGGCAACAAGTCCATTCAGCTACTTCGTGGAATTGAGCATATTCGTAAATGCAATTTCACATGAACCATTCCCCCACATAAAAATTGATAATGCCTACATGGCTATGTTCAGATATTTATATTGAAACCATAATTGATGAGTGGGTGTTATTCTGATAGCTGTAGACAACTGGTGTCGATAGATACAAAACACATGATCGACTTATGTAGGCCCAAGCGGCGCAGGGGGCTTTTCTGTACCTGGCATCTACCTCCGTGGAGACCCTGCCTGGGATCTTCTTCAGGATCTCCAGGCCGAAGCTCACAAACAGCTTGTCCATGGTGTTGGTGACCTGCTCCTCCTCAGGTCTGATGGACAGAGGAACAGGATACTGGTGAGGTGCAATAGCTCAAGCATAGCAAATGTGTGATCATAGCTTTTAGCAGTAGACTAAGGCTTTATTAACCAAGTAATCACTTCGAGTACACAAAACAAATATTGAGTTGCACCCCCACCTCCTTTAACCCTTCGACACGGATTGAAGTGGCTTTAACAAGTGACAATACGGGATCATAGCTTTCACCTGGTCAGTCACATGGAAAGAGCAGGTGTTAATGTGTATATTTAAGCAGTAAGGCCTAGGGGGTGTGGTATATGGCCAATAAGCACCACGGCTAAGGGCTGTTCTAATACAGACCTTAGCATATTGGCCACATAACAAATCGAGGTGCCTTATTGCAATTACAAACTTACCAAGGTAATTAGAGCAGTAAAAAAAAAGTTTCTACCTGTGGTACAGTCAGAGGTCAACAGCTGTTGACCTATCAGCATTCAAACTTCCCAGTTTATTAAGTGCTGTAATAAACTTTAAATGTTCATTCACTTTCCAGTATTCATGTTCTCACCTCAGTCCTACTCAATGCATTCTCAATTTGGCACTGATTAATATTCTAAAGTGCATTAGAGGCTTGGAAATACAACATTATAAACCAGGCAAATAATTAATAGGAAAGCCCAAAACTGATGTCTTCAGATGTACTTCAGTGGCTTGGAAATATTTGTTCTTTAGACTAAATGATTAGCGCCAGTTGCAAACGGACACCTCAAAGTTGTCAATCACCAAGACAATGTTCATAACGGGGCGAAGCGACCGTGAAACACATGTATAATTTGCAGGCATGTGCAAGGCAAGGCAGACTGATCAGCACCCTCAGGGCACCTGCATTGACAACACTTATCTTGAGCAAACAGAAAACGCCTGATTCTTTGTTCACTCAAAATCCCATTGTTTAAAGGGGAGGTCAGTGAACTACTAAACAAGTGTAGAAGCAGTGCAGAATTGCAATATGATTACATGAGCTTATTTCACCAGTCATTGAAACGGTAGGGGTCGTATACATTTCAGAGTGCCCATCTTACCCGCCCTTGGCGATGCCGTATTTGATGGCCTGGTCGACCAGATGCTGGTAGGCGGCCATCTTGGCAGCAGCCAGGATGAGGGAGGGGTTGGTGGTGGCATCCTGGGGCTTGTACTCTTCAATGGCTGTTCAGAGAAGTGGGAGAGAGACAACACAAGTTAAGAGCAGCTCACAACACTAGGTGTTCACTAGACCTACGCATGAAAATGAGAAAGTGGCCATAGTAGTGTTAGTCCATTGAGAAACCATAGCCAGTACACTTCCTCAAAATAATCAGAATTAATCCGAGAAACATTATGACAGATTCCTTAGTGACGTTTTCGCCAAGGAGATCTTAGTCACGCAATTTTACATTAACTGCTTGGTGCAGTATTTGTCAATGAAATAGAGTCACTTGTTGATTGACAAATACTTTGAAGAAACCCTACTGTTGACTGATCACCTACAAGTGGGCGTAGACTTTGCCTCCGAACTTCAGCTTGCCGCCAGAAAAAAATTCAAAACACAATATATGCAGGAACTCAACCGAACCGTTTCGTCTGGGAAGCATGCGGATGCCTTCAGTCCCAAGGTACATACAAGCCTTCATAGTACACAACTTTATTCACCAATCTTATCCTGAGACGTGAAATAACTGCTATCAGCCCTGAATTCAGTTAAAGGTCTATTCAGATATTGCTTATGTCTATTTTGAATAAAAAGTCACTTATACAGGAGAGAGAACTAGAAAGCTCTGGACTGGTCAAGAAGCACTGGTCTCAGTGACCGCTACTGTAGATACAAGCCAACTGCAGTTTCCTCAACTAAAGCAGAACATTGGGAAGAAAAACAGCCCATTGTCTACCTGCAACACTGCAGTAGAAGAATGACACACGATGTTCAAATGAAACATTCAAGGTTAAATCCCTTTAGCCTGTGAGGTAGCCTAGTAGTGAAGCATCCTAGGTGAAAGTCTAATACAGTGTGACATTGGGGTAAGAGCAAAAACTTGAATGAAAAATCCCCATTTCCTGTTCCTCAGACACTGCAATTCAAAAAATATATATTTTACCTTTATTTAACTAGGCAAGTCAGTTAAGAAAAAATTCTTATTTTCAATGATGGCCTAGGAACTGTGGGTTAACTACCTTGGACTAGTAACTGAAAGGTTGCACAACGCGCTAACCACTATAAACTACCTGCCGCCCAATGCCATACAATTAAAAAAATATATATATATTTTTCTTCAAGTTAAAAACAATTGTTTTGCTTTTCCTACTTTGCACTGGAGGGCCTTTACTATAGCCTTGTTAGCCTAAGATCAGGGTACTCGCCGGTTCCAGTTTTGATTAGTATAGTGTACTCCCATCGTTGTGATATGCCATGTCAGCTACAGTGAGGGAGGCCTGTGGCGATGGGCTTTAGACCAGCTGGCCAAGCTTCTGCCACTGACAGGGAGTAGGCGACACAATGAAGCACAAAGGCCCCCTGTGTTTCTCTGAAAACAACCAAAACATTCTAGGCTCTCACCATCTCATTCTGTTCGAATACCCTACTCTTTTAGCCAGTCCTTATGGCTGGATCCGTCGCAGGCAGCGATTTGCAATCCATTCCCACAGCCACCCATGTTATCACCATTATGTATTACTGCCAGTGATTTAACAATCCAAAATAAAATATCCAAACAAGCCGTTTGTGAATGAACAGTACAAACTTCTGGTAGCTGAATTCTGTTGGAGTTCTTTTGAGAAAGATTGGATAACCAGGCAGTCAGAAAATATTGTTTGTGGAAAACATGCAGACAGTTCTCCATATCAAGAGCTTTGTCTTGCCAGAAAAAAGTGAATCTAGATTGTGTAACTGTTCAATGAGAGCTTGAGGCATACCCCAGGGGGTCAGATATTTGGATTAGGCCTCCACTTCAAATACCTGGTAGTTATAGAATTGATGTATTAATAAAACACCCAATTAGAAACCAAAGTTGGTGTACTTTTCACTACAGTTTGATGATTATGTGCCACATCTGCAATTACCACAGTGCAGTATCTGCACAGAGGTTACAAAAGTAGTTAGAGTAACATGGCATATTAAAAGGGCAACTTCAGGCTGAAGTGTTGCTGCAAATTGTATACTACTTTCCATTTGTTAGGCATACCAGATGACTGCCATGCATAAACACTAGAGTGACCATGTGTTTCCCACATGGTTAAGGAAGAGTACAGGGGTGCACTTCTAACCATGCACTGACAAATTCCACAGGGACAAGGAAAAAAAGGGTTGCTCAATTTGAACAAGCTTGTGCTTGCAACCAGTCAATATTTGACAGAAGATGACACGTGTGGGTTTTACAACATGTAAGGGAAGGTAAAGGTGCCAAAAGTGTGTTCCTTTTAGTAATTCTCATAGCAGAAACCCTCATGTCTGTTGGTGAGGTCTTTTCTTGAAGGAATAAGGCTTAGCTGAATCAGTCCAGCCATATAAGCCTACAGAGAGACCAACCCTAAGAAGATAACACTAACCACCCCCCATTTGAACAAAGACAGCAACTGGCAAGATAAAGCATGTTCTGTGCCAATGTAATCTGATGCATTTATTCCATTGAAAGAGATTACATTTACACCCTTCCCATCATTGGGATAACTGTGGAATTGTACAACTTACTGAGCTGCTCACCATTCTGCATGCCAGCAAAATATTGTCAATGACGCCACACTTAAAAGCCATCACGAGTCAGCTTAAATAATTTAACATAGCTAAGGTAGACAAGGTATTAGGCTTTGCAATATGTACATTTTACATTTTAGTCATTTAGCAGACGCTCTTATCCAGAGCGACTTACAGTAGAGCATACATTTTACATACTGAGACAAGGATATCCCTACCGGCCAAACCCTCCCTAACCCGGACGACGCTATGCCAATTGTGCGTCGCCCCACGGACCTCCCGGTTGCGGCCGGCTGCGACAGAGCCTGGGCGTGAACCCAGAGACTCTGGTGGCGCAGCTAGCACTGCGATGCAGTGCCCTAGACCACTGCGCCACCCAGGAGGTGTTCTAACATCCATATGACAAACATCCATATGATATCACACTACATGCCAGACAAGAGTTGCTAATTGAACTTGACCAAGTTTGAAAGTGATTGTTCCTGTTTTAATCCTACTGGACATGACCCACTGGTAAAATGACTGTAGCACCATGAGAAAAGAAACATACAATACTAACTGGTGTGGTTCAACTGTCCTTCAGTATTGCAGTCAGAGTTTCACAGTCTTCAAACCAGTTGACCAATGAATGCACTGTATCGCACAAGAGTTGGCCAGTGAGGTCCTTTCACAATGGGATCCGGCCAAGTGCACCCTTTCACAACATGAAATCGGGTCTATGGGTACATCGAGGTTCCTCTCACCAGTCTAAAAACTGAACTGCTGAGGCATGAAGCAAGGTCACAGATACCTTGGTCAATCTTCAGAATCATAGGCCATGAGTGACTGGTCCTATAGACACATTCTTCAGGTTTTCCTGCAACAGTGTACGTTCTATAGAGAGCAAAAACATTGAATAACCCTGCCCCAAAGACTGCTGCATTCAGGGAACAAAACCTGTGAAGCTCCAACACACCTTCACTTATCCTGAGAAGCATTCTGTGTAGACTGTAGCAGCATGTCATCAAAGCCTATCCACTTACGGTGTGCGCCATTTCAGCCTGGTTAACATTACCCTGTGGCAGGCAGACCGTTTCTGTCTTGTCATCCTGACTTGCAGAGCAAGCATGAGGAAATGTTTGGTTTACACCACAATGGAGTTAACTAATGGATTACATCATTCCTACTTCCTTATTCAAACGGAGGAGGAACCAGTTCTCTGAATCTGGGAGACAGTAATGTTAGTCGAGGGCAGTGAACATTGCATTTGTATAAATCATGTAGCTAACCAACTACGTTGAATGTGGTATTTTAGGTTGTCTTCTGCATTTTGTGTCATTTAACTACACCCATTAGTGTCACGTGGGAGAACCAATGTTGACTAGTTGGGCGTGACAGCGTCAACGTACGTGCCCTGACAGGAGTAAGTAAGTGTTATAAAATTGCAATTCCTGTATAGTAGCGTACAACCAGTCTAAATTAGACAACACCTGAAAATAGAAACCCATAGCTATATAGTTCTGCCCATAGTTAATTAACATTAGCGACCAAGTTGCAATGCATGAAACGTGCAAGAGCCGTGGTCATAACTAGCTAGTCACAAGTGCAGTAAGTTAATTATTAGCCACACATGATACGACAGCTAGCTAGCAACATTAATTTAAAAGACAACAGAAGTTTAACGGAATTATTATTCGAGCAGATAACGTTTACGCAGCTATAAACCTTACAACATGTTATTCTAGCTAGCTAATGCCTGCCTGGCCTTGGCTAGTAGTGCATAGCGGTCAATCCAATCAGTTACCGTTGAAGTCTCCGGTGTCCGCCACGACCACGGTGTGTTTCTTCAGCTGCTCCAACGCCGACTCCATCTTTCGCCGTTTGTCTGGTGACACACTACACATGATGAAGGGAAACAAGAGAGCTTTTATATTCACAAAGCACGTGAGACAGACGGAATTTTGGATCGACGAAAGCACGGTGTGGACGGCGGCGCTCGGAAGCTGGAGAGACAGGGGCGCGCACGTTGGCTGTTTGAAATCGGTTTGAAGCAACAAGTTGCTCTCGTCCAATGGAGAACGATACTTGCTCTCACGCCTTGTACTGCTACTTGAATTGACCAATAGAATGACTTGTCGGGGAAGTAGTTCATAGACCTCTTGTGCATATTTTAGGTACATGCATCAGGTGTTGTACACAGTATGTCTTTTATCATTGCTCTGATTATGAAAACATACTAAAAGCAAAGAATCTCAAAGGAAAATATCAAGATTGTTGGTTGTGTCAAGAGGTTGTAGGCTCATGCACTTAATATTTGAATACATGAATATAATGTAGTACAAAGTTAATCTGTAATAGATAATGTAGGATATAATCTGTAATGAATGAACAAAATCTTACCTACATAACTTGATTAACTACATATTAGTTTACAATATTTAGCTGAGCTGAAGAACACATGACACTGTTGAACAAGTCAGCCACGCACAGAAGTAATGGGGAACATTCAGTAAGACTATAAAATTCAAGTATGGATTGCAATTATCTACGTAAATCATACATGATAAAGTGGGTTACAGAAACAAATGAAAAAGCTAACATAATAACGATAACAATAATAAAAAACAACGTAACTATTTTACCTTGATAGATGTCTTTGTGTATGTATATTCAGGGTACATACAGGATATGACAAACAGTGTGTTGGACAGTATGTCCTTTTAGTTCATTGCTCTGATTAACAACTCATTTATATGCCTAACATTAGGTCTGGCAAAACATCTCAAACAAAAATACCAAGGGCCGGTTTCCCGAATACAGGTTAAACCTAGTCCTGGATTCAAAATCATTCTTGTTGGAGAGATTGTTGAAAGTATGTTCTGGTCCAGGACTAGGCATAATCTGGATCTGTAAAAACAACCCCAAGAGTTTGGTCATGGCAATGAGTTAGTTGCAGGCTTATGCACTTGCTTTAGCGAGGGATTTGTGACTGTTCCAAAATAGAGCAGCAGGTAGCCTCGGGATTTGAGTGTTGGGCCAGCAACTGAAAGGCCACTGGGTTGAATCCTGGAGCCGACAAGGTGAAAGAAATCTGTTGCTGGGCCCTTGAGCAAGGCGCTTAACCCAATTGCTCCAGGGGAGCTGGACAATGGTGACCCTGGCCGTGACCCCACTCACTGAGGGTGTCTTAGGGGCAGTTGGGATATGCAACAAACACGTTTCCATTACACACTTGTGTGCAACAGGACAAATAAGACCCCCCCTCCCAAAAAAGTATTATTATTTAATTCTATCAATGTTGGCACAGAGTTTGAAAGCCCCCAGTATATCCACTTTAATGTCTAGTAACAACAATACATGATGATTGTCATCTGGTAGATCTTGGTGTTAGAGCAGTGTCCTGAAAGAAAGCAACTGGTCTGTAGAAGAGATTTACAACACACAAAATTGCATGAATGAATGACAGCGATAGTCAGAGAAATTGTCTAAAGCACACGCAGATGGTACCGAGGTTAACATAAGATATGTCCTGTGCTGTTTGTCATTATCACATAAATGAACAGGAGTCCCTAATGCTAGCAGGGATCTGGGCTTTCCTCACTGCTCTGCAATTGAACCTTCTTATGAACAGTCCTCATATGTTTTTTCAAGGTTGTCATCTGACTGAAGCATTTTCCGCAACTGTCGCACCTAAACGGCTTCTCTCCCGTGTGAATGCGCTGGTGGCGTTTTAGGTCACTTACTGAAATAAAGCCCTTCTCACAGTCGGCACACCGATAGGGTCTTTCCCCTGTGTGTACCCTCATATGCTCATTCAGTCGGTTTCGCCTGAAGCTTTTGCCACAAACGCTGCACTGGTACGGTTTCTCTCCTGTGTGAGTCCTCATGTGTGTGCCCAGGTCCCCCTTGCGGCTGAAGCACTTGCCACATTCTTTGCACCAATGTGGCCTCTCCCCTGTGTGAATTCTCTGATGCGTTTTTAAATGGTTGTTATTAGTAAACCTTTTCCTGCACACAGGGCACTTGTATGGTCTATCACCTGTGTGAGCCCTCATTGGTGCTTTCAGCTCACTGTTTGTCGCAGTGTCAAGAGGACTTTGTCCTTTCTTTGCCTGTGTATGTTTTGACTTTGACATGGTCTGAGAGTTACTGGTTGATTCTAATGCCCCATAGTCCTCTCCATCATGATTGGTTTTGATTGGTTCTGTTGAGTTGGTGGGAAGGGAGGCCCTCTTGCTGTTCTTCCCAATTTGGTAAAGGTATGAGCTCTGGGGTGAGTCCTGATCACTGGCACTTTCCACACAGGGGGGAATGAATATGGACTCTGTGTCCTCTTGATCACTCCACTCCTGTTTAGAGGGAACCTGCTCTCCAGAGACAGAGACAGTGAGCTGCTGGAGGTCTGAAAAGAAAGATGTGGAAGTTACTTACCATTGAGATATATCAACACACTTTTACTTCTTCCCCTTAGCTCGCAACACATTTACACACTAGACTCACACTGACATTACAGAGTGCAGTGAGAAGTGATCGCTATCTAATTCTGATGCCTGATTAGCTAGCTAATAACAATTGAGGTTGAGCACAGTTGTCCTATGGTTGTCACAGTTGTCTAACTAGCTAGCTAATAATCGTAATAATGTTTACAGAACCATTCATCTTACACACCTGCTCTTTGTGATTCTCTATCAGGTTTGAAACCGAAATCTAGCAACATCTTCCGTAGATGGTCGTTCTCCACTTTTGATCTGGAGACTTCTTCCTGGTACGCTGTTATAGTCTTCTCCACTGCCCCAAATATATCCACAGCCGCCGCAGTTAATCGGGCAGTAAGAAACGCATTCAACGAATGTAGTTTAGACATTTTAGGTTGAATAAAGTAATAACATTGAGCCACGGCAAAGATTAGGGATATATCTGTTGAACGGGACTAGGACGTAAACAGAGAAAAGTAAGAACATTTTGTCGTAAAAAAGTCGTAAAAACTGCCTCTGTTCTTTCATGGTTCATTCATTGGCTGAAACGTCGTAACCGACATTGCACTGCCACCTGCTGTACTGGAGTAATAGCCGTTCTTATTATAGCTCAGTGCACATAAAAAGGACAGGGCAGAATGGGTATGGATGGATTGATTACATTTAGCACAGTGATGCTCCATATACGCATCAGCAACTGCTAATAAAGTCACTGAAACCCTTAACAAAGAGTTGCAGTCTGTTTTGGAATGGATGGCCAGTAATAAACT
The DNA here is from genome assembly GCF_016432855.1 of Salvelinus namaycush. NCBI lineage: Eukaryota > Metazoa > Chordata > Actinopteri > Salmoniformes > Salmonidae > Salvelinus > Salvelinus namaycush. Next base: position 77,878,428 of record NC_052307.1, read on the forward strand.
GGTCCTGAACATCTCTAAAACTAAGAGCATTGTATTTGGTACAAATCATTCCCTAAGTTCTAGACCTCAGCTGAATCTGGTAATGAACGGTGTGGCTGTTGAACAAGTTGAGGAGACTAAATTACTTGGTGTTGGCTAAGAATTGAGGAGAGACTGACTGCATCACTTCTTCTTTTTATAAGAAACATTAATGTGTTGAAAATTCAAAATTGTTTGCATAGTCAACTTACACACACACACACACACACACACACACACACACACACACACACACACACACACACACACACACACACACACACACACACACACACACTTACCTCACCAGACATGCCACCAAGGGTCTTTTCACAGTCCCCAAATCCAGAACAAATTCAAGAAAGCGTACAGTATTATATAGAGCCCTTATTGCATGGAACTCCCTTCCATCTCATGTTGCGCAAATGAACAGTGAACCTGGTTTTAAAAAACAGATAAAGCAACACCTCATGGCACAACGCCTCTCTCCTATTTGACCTAGATAGTTTGTATATTGATATGTAGGCTACGTGTGCCTTTTTTAAATTTATGTAGTTCTGTCTGTCTATTAATGTTGTATTATGTCATGTTTTGCGTGGACCCCAGGAAGAGTAGCTGCTGCTTTCACAACAGCTAATGTGGATCCTAATAAAATACCAAATACCATAACTCTCCTCAGGACCCACAAACTTTTCACAATTTTGTTGTAGCTGTGAACTAGCTCACCTGATTCACCTATTCAAGGGCTTGATAATGTGTCATTATTAATCGGGGGTGCTTATATTTGTCCTGACATTTTTATTGTTGTTGCATATCCCAAATCCCCCTGAGACACCCGCAGGGAGTGGGGTCATGAACAGGGTCACCATTGTACAGCACCCCTGGAGCAATTAGGGTTGAGTGCCTTGCTCAACGACAGAGCAACAGATTTTTTCACCTAATTAGTTGACAAGTTGAATCAGGGGTGCTAACTCTGGAATAGATCAAATAAATGGAATGACTGGGGGTCGCCGAGGAGAGGTTTGAGATCCGCTGATTTACCAGACACTCTTATCCAGAGCGATTTACAGGAGCAATTAGTGTTAAGTGCCTTGCTCAAGGGTATATCTACAGATTTTTCACCTAGTCTGATCGGGGATTCAAACCAGCAACCTTTCAGTTACTGAGACAACGCTCTTAACCGCTAGGCTACCTGACGCCCTGGATCATGAACGGTCACGTTTCATGAACGGTCACTTTTCTACCACGTTTCTTTCTACCACATTTCCATCTACCAGAGCAGAGTTTTGATGAAAAATAGGCTGTCATAATACCGGTCTCTTGTTAATCAAGACATATTTACTGAACAATGAGCCCTGCAACAAATATCCTTGGAGTGCAGATAGTTTACAAAAGTGGAGAAACTCCCTCTCTGCTCCCAAGTCGACAGACAGTCATTCATAAAACCTGTTTCATATGTCTGGAGTAAGATTCTATCATAGGGACTCAGAGGGTTAGAAACGCAGTCTTTGTGCTATATAGAAACAACAGCAATGTGACTTTTCATGTTGATCATTCTTTTATTGATACCAACATAAATCACCAACAACGACCGAAAGGTACAGACAGGTAAAGGTTAACTTTGAGGTGAAAGTTACAAATGGGCAATGTATAAAAATAAGTGAATAAAAATTAACATTGAATGTGAACATTGAAACATCAAAACAATATTGCTGAAACATGCATTGCACTACACAGATTTCTCCCTGTGTATGTCCCATCTTGAGTTCTCATATCTTCTCTCATGGAACAGCACTTGCCGCAGATGAGTGTGTCATCATGTGTTTCTTCAGGGTTACATTGAGCCTAAAGCATTCGCCACAATCATGACATCGATACGGTTTCTCTCCCGTGTGAGTCCTCATGTGCTCTGTCAGTTTTTCCTTTCGGTTGAAGCACTTCCCACAATCTTGGCACTGATGCTGTTTGCCTCCTGTGTGAACTTCTTGCATGTGGCGGCTTAGATTTAGAACACCTAATCCACACACAGCACACCTGCACAATGACTTATTCCCTGTGTGACTCGCCATATGCGCTCTCAGGTTTCCTTGCAGTGCGTAGCATTTGCCACATTGCATACAGCTGTATGGTTTTGCTCCACTGTGGGATGTCATATGGTCTGTCAGGTGCTCCTTCCGCGTGTAGCATTTCCCACATACATTGCATTGATGTGGTCTCTCTCCTGTGTGGAGCTTCTTGTGACGACTTAAGTGACTTGGAAATGTAAAGCATCTGGCACAGAAAGGGCACTTGTGTGGCTTCTCCCCTGTGTGTGTCCTCATGTGAAGTATCAGTCTCGTGTTTAGACCGAAGCGTTTGCCACATTCATGGCAGCAGAACGATTTCTCCCCTGTGTGAGTTAGCATATGCATCGTTAGGCTATTCTTGCGGTTGAAGCATTTACCACAGTCTTTGCACTCGTATGGTTTCTCACCTGTGTGAGTTCTCTTGTGGATTTCCAAATGACAAGGTCTGTCATAGGTTGCTGTGCACTCGGTACAACTGTAGAGCCTCTTCCTTGTGTGAAGCCTCAATGGCGTTTTCAACTCACTGGTTGTCTTGCCCTCGGTGCAGATGGAAGACCTTTGTCCTTTCTTTAACCGTGTTCTCTTCATTTTGAGAGGCTTTAAATGTGTGAGGGGAGTGTCACTGGTTGATTCTGATATTTTGTTGTCCTCTCCATCTGGATTTGTTTGGATAGGTTCTGCTGCAATGGTGGGAAGGGAGTTCTTCAGAGTTTGGTAAAGTCGTGAGCGCTCGGGTGAGTCCTGATCACTGTTGCTTTCCACACAGGGGGAAATGAATATGGACTCGATGATCTCTTGATCGCTCCACTCCTCCTCACAGTGCTGCTGCTCAGGGGGAACCTCATCTCCAGAAACAGTGAGAGTGAGCTGCGGGGGGTCTGGAAAGAAAGATATGAAATAACTTTAAAATAAAAATCTATACATTTCAATAAATAATCACCCTCTGTGACTTGAGACTGTAATGACATCATTTATTAGCTAATGTTAGCATAATTTACATACACAGCGTTATATATGTGCTTTTATTGACGCTGGTGTATTTGAGCCAGGTGCCCCATTCAAATCCCACGGCAAAGTCGGCACAAAACAAAAGTGATTAATTAGCACGTAGATTAGGATTCTGTGTTTTCACATGCAAACGTGATTGCTTTTGATAAAAACGCTTAATCTGCCTTCCAAACTAGATTGAAAAGTCTAACATATTTAATGGAACAGAGAGGCTGTATGTTTCTGAACGATGCACCATGCTGGTTTGTCGACAACATGACCGAGCGGCGCAGATTACTGTTCCATTTGAAACGGGCGCTCCTCCCTCACCACTTTCGCCTGTTCACGTCACGGGCCATAGACCGGTGCCCCGGCTCAGCATAATCGAATCCGCTCAATGAGTGACGTATTTAAAGTGCAGTGACCCTGCTGACAGCGTTCCCAAATCCATAACCTAACGTAGCAGGCGTAAAATAAACTAAATCACATACAGTACATACTGGTATTGATAAGTATTAAAAGAAATGTCAGTGGATTTAAACGTGAGCTTGTCCGAGGTGTCGCTCGACGACAATTGCATTGGAGCGCTGCGATTGGTTGCCAAATATTCGGTGGCGGGGCTTAACGAAGAGTCAACACTAGTGTGTAAATACACCAGTGTTGCCAAAAGCAGCTAATGGCAAGCTTGTTGATAGTTTACCTGCTTTGTGTAATTTTACATCGGGAATTAAAACCGAATCCAGCAGCCTCTGCAGGCGTTGATTCTCCTCCTTTGAACGAGAAATCTCATCCTGGTACTCGGCAAACGCGTTTTCCACTGCCACCGATATCTCTACGGCCACTGTTGTTAATCGGTTGGAGAAAAACGCTTGCAACAACTGTAACTTGGCCATTTTTTGTGGAATGACGGTCGAGGGAGATTCGTTCAAGTAACACTTCCTGGGAGGAACTGCGTCTAGAACCACAGAGTAAGAGCTGACTGTGTTCATTGGCTGAAAAGAGCTAAACATAAATTGTGTTACCGCCACCTGGTGCTTGTACTGGAGGAGCGCACGTGAACCAACCCAATTCTGTGCGCAAACATTTTAACAAATACAGTACAGCCTGAGTTGCCATGTCCGAGGTTTTCCTGGAAGTTTGGCTACAATTATGGACATTTTCGGGAATTTGAATCTGGATTGGCTATCCCCGGCCTCAGATCAATTGAAGAGTATATGTATTGATTTTAATCAGACTCAATTGATCTCTAAACCCACACAGCTAAATGTGAAAAACCCTGTTAACTCTTCATTGATTGATTTAATTCTTACAAATAACCCCCACAAATATTTGTCTAGTAGAGTATTTGCATATGATCTCAGTGATCTTTGTCCCATGGTATGTATTAGTTTACGAAACAGAAAAATACTAATCCTTGTTTAATTAAGAAGATAAATTGCAAAAAGTTTTCTAATCCAGTTTTTTTTTTAATGACATGTTCTACTCTGATTTAGCCACTGTCTCCTGTATTCCTAACCTTGAGTTGGCTCTAGAAAATGTGTCCTCCATATTTATTCCTCTGGCAGATAAACACGTCTCTTTTAAACAATTCAGAGTCAAAGATAGATCCCTTGGTTTTCTTCTGAATTATCGGAGTTTATTCAGAAGAGAAATAGTGCCTGGGCTAAAGCAAGAGAACCTGACTCTGTGGTGGACTGGCAATCTTTCAGACAATTGAGAAACTGATGTACTATCTTGATGAAGACAGCTAAATCAACCGCTTTTCAAGCTCTATCTCACCATTTTAGAAAACAGTAAATCCACTGAAGGGTACAAATTCCTCTTCTTTCCTGCCTAAGAATGCAGGTAAAACTAAGTATATGTTGTTCTCTAGAGCGCATAAAAATAAGTCTGATTTTAGCATATGTACTTTGGATGGTGTCCATATTGATTGTGTCCGTGCTTACAAATATCTGGGCATCTGGATAGATGAAAAGCTGTCTTTTAAAAAGCATATTGATGAGTTAGTTAATAAACTGAGTATAAAAATGTGCTTCTTCTATAGAAATATAGGTCTTGCCTCTCGCTAAATAGTAGAAAGCAGATTATTCAGTTAACATTCCTATCGGCCTAGACTATGGCGACATCATCTATATGAACGCAGCTGCCAATTCATTAAAGCCGTTAGATGCAGTTTATCATAGCACAATGCGCTTTATTACGGGTGACGATTTTAGTACTCATCACTACATTCTCTACCAGAAAGTTGGTTGGCCCTCAGATGTCACATAGGTTGATACATTGCTATGTTTTCATTTATGAAGCCGTTTTATTTAAAAAAAGTCCCACTGTAGCTAACATCTTTACCATTCGGCCATCAGATTTGCCACCAATGCTCTGTATAGGACACATCACTGCACTCTATACTCCTCTGTAAACTGGTCATCTCTGTATACCCGTCGCAAGACCCACTGGTTGATGCTTATTTATAAAATCCTCTCCCCCTGTCTGAGATACCTACTGCAGCCCTCATCCTCCACATACAACACCCGTTCTACCAGCCTCTTTCTGTTAAAGGTCCCCAAAGCACACACATCCCTGGGTCGCTCCTCTTTTCAGTTCGCTGTAGCTAGTGACTGGAACGAGCTGCAAAAAAACACTAAAACTGGATCTCTTCATTCAAAGACTCAATCATGGACAGACACTCTTACTGACAGTTGTGGCTGCTTCACCTGATGTATTGTTGTCTCTACCTTCTTGCCCTTTGTGCTTTTGTCTTTGCCCAATAATGTTTGTACCATGTTTTGTGCTGCTACCATGTTTTGCTGCTGCCATGTTGTTTTGCTACCATGTTGTTGTCATGTTGTTTTGCTACTATGCTGTGTTGTCATGTGTTGCTGCCATGCTATGTTGTTGTCTTAGGTCTCTCTTTATGTAGTGTTGTGGTGTCTCTGTTGTCGTGATGTGTGTTTTGTCCTATATTTTTACAGTATTTAATTTTTTTTATCCCAGCCCCCGTCCCCGCAGGAGGCCTTTTGCCTTTTGGTAGGCCGTCATTGTAAATAAGAGTTTGTTCTTAACTGACTTGCCTAGTTAAATAAAGGTTAAATGAAAAAATAAAACTTGTGTAGCCTACCTGGGCCTGGCAAACAGATTTCTTAAGTTTATTGTTGTAGCCTTGTGTTATGATGCAATTGTTAATGGCCATGTTTAGTTAAGTAAATTGGATTTATCAAAGCTCTATCGTAATTACCGATCAGTTGTTAGAACCCATTAGATTAACAGTAACAGTCAGTCAGATTAGGCTACAGGTTAAAAAAACTACAAAAACACTGGCAGTTGTTGACAGGAATATTCAGTTCACATACATATTATTAATATTTAATTCAGTGATTGATATTACGACCCTTTCCTCAGTAGCCTTTTCCAGCAGCCTATTGGGAAACAAGCACTTCTTACCTCAAAATCGCCTTGATATTCACGTTGAATAAATTAGTCTGTCAATTTGAACTAAACAAACTGCTAAATCATTAGGTGACAAGCCAAATTTCTTCAGCCTCCTGATGTTTAAGAGGCGCTGTTACACCGCCTTCACCACACTGTCTGTTTGGGTGGACCATTTCAGTTTGTCAGTGATATATACGCAGAGGAACTTAAAACTTTCCACCTTCTCCACTGCTGTCCCGTCGATGTGGATAGGGGGGTGCTCCCTCTGCTGTTTCCTGAAGTCCACGATCATCTCCTTTGTTTTGTTGATGTTGAGTGAGAGGTTATTTTCCTGACACCACACTCAGAGCCCTCACCTCCTCCCTGTAGGCTGTCTCGTCATTGTTGGTAATCAACCCCACTACTGTTATGTCGTCTGCAAACTTGATGATTGAGTTGGAGGCGTGCATGGCCATGGAGTCATGGGTGAACAGGGAGTACAGGAGGGGACAGAGCATGCACCCTTGTGGGGCCCCGGTGTTGAGGATCAGCGTAGTGGAGGTGTTGTTTCCTACCTTCCCCACCATGGGGTGGCCCGCCAGGAAGTCCAGGACCCAATTGCACAGGGCGGGGTTCAGGGCCTTGAGCTTAATGATGAGCTTGGAGGGTACTATGGTGTTGAATGCTGAGCTATAGTCAATGTCTGCCACCTACTACCATACCCCGTTCAAAGGCACTTAAATCCTTTGTCTTGCCCATTCACCCTCTGAATGGCACACAGACACAATCAATGTCTCAATTGTCTCAAGGCTTAAAAATCATTTTTTAACCTGTCTCCTCCCCTTCATCTACACTGATTGAAGTGGATTTAACAAGTGAAATCAATAAGGGATCATAGCTTCAACTTGAATTCACCTGGTCAGTCTATGTCATGGAAAGAGCAGGTGTTCTTAATGTTTTGTATTTCACCAGAGACAGCATCCCAGCCAGGCAAACAGCGCTCATCTGTCTTAGTATCTGTAACCCATGTATCTGATGCTGTCTTGACAAAAATATGATGGTATGTCATAACCTTTTTGTCCAGACAGTATCAGATATATGGGCTACAGATACTAAGACAGAGAGGCGCTGTTTCTGTCACTCGGATGCTTTCTCCGGTGACATTGATGAGTCTTGCTCTGTCGTTCTGGTACATACTTTATTTTTATTTTTATTTTTCACCTTTATTTAAACGGTAAGCTAGTCGAGAACAAGTTCTCATTTACAACTGCGACCTGGCCAAGATAAAGCAAAGCAGTGCGACACAAACAACAACACCGAGTTACACATGGAATAAACAAGCGTACAGTCAATTACACAATAGGAAAAAAAGAAAGTCTCTATACAGTGTGTGCAAATGGCGTGAGGTGGTAAGGCAATAAATAGGCCATAGTAATTACAATTTAGCAGATTAACACTGGAGTGATATATGAGCAGATGATGATGTGCAAGTAGTGATACTGGTGTGCAAAAAAGCAGAAAAGTAAATAAAAACAATATGGGGATGCTGTAGGTAGGTAGATTGGGTGGGCTATTTACAGATGGACTATGTACAGTTGCAGTGATGGGTTAGCTGCTCAGATAGCTGATGTTTAAAGTTAGTGAGGGAAATATAAGTCTCCAGCTTCAGCGATTTTTGCAATTCGTTCCAGTCATTGGCAGCAGAGAACTGTAAGGAAAGGTTGCCAAACGAGGTGTTGGCTTTGGGGATGACCAGTAAGATATACCTGCTGGAGTGCGTGCTACAGGGGGGTGTTGTTATCGTGACCAGTGAGCTGAGATAAGGCGGCCAGGCAAACTTTAGTCTGAGACTGCCAGCATTGAAGTCCTTTGTGGTGATGAGGGGCACGAGGGGTATTATACAAAACAACTAATCAGCGATTGGATCATCTCTAACCAATCAGAGTATCAAAGCCAATGACGAATTTTCTAACTGCCACTTTACCAGTGTGTGTTCTGACTCCAGGTCAAACCATCGGTTTCTGGACCAATCAGACGGCCACAAATGTGTTCGCATTCAGTGAATTTGGTCTGAAAGGGGGGAAGTGAACTTTACTTTGAAAGTCAACACATGATGAGTGAACACTATTCTAGGGCACTAGAATCTCTATTTTATGGCACTGTCTGATCTATCTCGAGAGAACGAAGTGAAATAGAACACATAATTTCCGTCTGAGCACTACCAGGACGACAGGTGGCGGTAATGGAATATAGATGTGAGACACTGTACTTCCATCCAACTCGAAAGAAGAAGAATATGGACCAATCAAAACAACCTACAATCGTGCGAACGTTGAGGTGGATATGGACATCACGTCGTTGAATCATGTTTACGGTCCGATTCTTGAAAACAATACAATTTCTACAAGGTTATGTAATAATGTATGCACGGAACGCGTTTGGAGAACAAATTTACCAAGTGTTGAGTGTTTTCTAGAATGAAATGGAAGTCAAGTCAGCTAGATAGATAACAGTACCAGCCAGAGCTAGAAGGAACTAGCTAATGCTAGCTTGTAAAGTCAAGCACGTTTTATAAAAACGATTTGCTAACCTGGTTGGCTTTCACGTTTATAGATACAAGTAAGCTTATTTGGTTGTAGACCTAACTTGGTTGACGTTAGCTATAGCCTACAGTACACGTTCAGATTACTATTTAAAACAAATTATTTAATATCTACTTTCCCCTGTGCTACTTACAACTGGGGTTAAGGAGTTTGCTTAGCTGGTAATTCGATCTAGAATCTGTGGTCTTTAAATAGGATCCATTGAGACATATTCACAATTTCCCTCTAGCTACCTATTGTACTTAAGCTCAGTGAATCTTAAGTTTTTGGCACACTTGGAAATGTTTTCTGGCTACTTCCTGTACTTCTCTTTTCCTTTAACCTTAACACTAGTCAGTGATTGGCTTTGTTGTGAGATGAATGTATTAGATGTACAGCTAGATGAGATGAAGGGTCTTTTCCCATGGTCTTTACCCCAGGTAGGCTGACAACTAGATCACCCATATGCAACAGATCCTAATGAACCTCAAAGGCAGAGACGCCAGGTGGGTTAGAAACAGCAGTAGTAAGTGAATGGGAGATTACCACAGAATCAACAAATGAACCAAGTTTCACAGTGACACAAAATGTAAATGACCCACACTGCCCTGTTTCCTCACCTACATTGAAAAAAGAAAGTCACATCAAGGTGAAAGATGTTCTAACCAGTGGTGTTCAGGGCATGGAAATTGTAGATGCTGTTCATCTGCCGAACATAACCCTGGATTACAGAATGAACATCAAACAACGGCTGTTAACTTTGATCAAATTGCAGCCATTTTACAATCACATGGAGAGGGCGGGAACATTAGTGGTTCAAAAAGGCCAAATACTCCTGCATGCACTCAGTCAAAGAAACTGCTTAGTGGTATACCTCTACTACAAGCATTGAACATAAGAGGAAACCACTTCTTCATCCTATCAAATCCACCAAGTAGTCTCTCTGTAGAAGGGAAAACCAACCCATCCACACAGGGTTGTAGCCAATCTCAAACAGTGTTGCCAACCAATTGACAATTGTCAGACGGAAGTTTTCTTCCAAGCCAAAGTACTGCCATCCTCCCTCTGCTAACCAGCCCTACTGCAGCGACCACCTTGGCTTCTGTGCAGCAGCAATATGTCATTCTGCCACCCAATTGTAAAACATTGAACAATTCTCCAGCTCAAAGTGAAAAGCGTATGCCACCCGTCAAGAAACTGTCCTTTGAGTCACATAAAGTTTAGGGATCCATACCCCAACTGCATGAAAATAGGTCTAGACCTCAATGTGAGATCAGAAGAAAAACTTTACTTGAAGTTTCTGACTAACGGTGTTATGTTTGAGATTCATAACTTTGCCAAAAAGGTAACATCCGCTTTTCAGTATGTTGTGTTTGATATTCTAGAACACAACTTTGATCTCGGTTTGCAAAGTGAACAACGCTGGAAATTTGTCAGTGCTGTTACTGCGAGATTAAAGCGAATCAAGAAGAAATATAACAATGAAAATGACACAGTTGAAGTGTTCACACTACCTAATCTTCAGAAGAAAGCGAAATTGATTTCTGAAGCATCTTTACTTTCAAAGGCTTCCCAAGACAAGGACTCATCAAAGACATTGAGACAGAAACTTGCTCAACAAAAGCAATTGGAGAGAAACAAGCAAGTTAGACAAAGTAAATATCAGATGGCTAGGAAGGAAGAGAATGCCATCAAATTTCAGAAGGCTCACGAGGCCATGAACAACTTTGTAATGACTTGGTTTTATCATGACGGGCAAGTTACTCTTCAGAATGCCAGTGAAACCATTCCTAATCAGATGGATGTCACGTCGTGCTCTGTTGAAACTGCAACACTTGGCAAAGAGAAAGGACATACTGATGTCTGTTTTAAAGATGAGTCTGATCCTCATCCCATATCTTTTGGGCAAGTCAAGGAGGAACCCATTTTTAGTGAGACTGCTGTCACAAAGTGTGCAGATGAAATGGCAACACATGTCCAGAAGAATAGAGGTTCTGAGATTGACGTAAAGGTTGAGTCTGATCTAGGCCTACCTCTTCGGCATATCAAGGCAGAGACAAACTCTAAGACCGTTGCAACACTGTACACCGGTGAAAAGGAAATGCCTTGCCAGAAGAATGAGCCGACCGACATCTGTACAAAGGATGAGCCTGATTTTAACCCCAAATCTCTGCCACAGATAAAGGATGAGGAACCCTGGAATAGAACGGAAGAAACACCAGGCCAGACAAATGGACTCAATGTCGTCTCCATTAACAATGAGTCATACAGCACCCTGCATTTCATGGTGAAGATCAGAGGTGTGGAACAATCCCATTTGGTGTCTACAATGGATAGAACCGTGAATAACCCGTACCCCTACTGCAGGAGAATAGGTCTAGACCTTGATGTGAAATCAAAACTGGGAGTAAAAAATCAACTTGATTTGCATTCACTGACAACGGGTGTAATGCTTGAAATTCATGATTTTGCCAATGAAGTATGTGCGTCATCTAAGGAGATTGTTGTTGGTGTCATTAAACACCATTTCCATCTTGACTTGGAAAACGAACAATTGCTACGCTCCGAAAATATTGGGAACAGACTAAAGAGGTTACCAAAACGGAAAGATATGAAAGAGAAACTCTTGAAGGAACCCTTCATGTTCACCAGTCCAGTCCAAAAGCCCTGCCGGAAAACAGCTGCTACGGGAACTATGCCTAATGCATCACTTGTGTCAAAGATGGAAAGAAATCTCAGAAAGAAGGCGATTGGATGTAAAGGAAAGGAAAGAGGAAAAAACTGCCATGATGGCAAATGAGAAAAAGAAACCAGCCAAAATACCCACAAGGGCAGGACTGTATCCTCAGCATGCAATCTCTACAATGTCACACAGTGCACTTATGAAAAAGCAAAGTTTAGTCAGAAAAAGGTACTTGCCGACATATACCCACAGGAGGAATCTGATCTTCACTCTGAGCTCACAGCGCAAGCCTCCGACTCAGAAGACAGCCAAGTAGACATGTTTAGGAAAATGATCCTGGATGTAGTCATGAGGGATGAAGTGGACCAGAGGAAGATCTTTACCAAACTGATTATATGTGTCGGTGACCCGGCTGCCCCAGAGAGGAAATTCAAGCAAATCTTAACTGAATACAGATCAGAGATTTTGCCACACATGGTTGAGCAATATCATGCCTATACTTATGCTGAAAAGGTAATGCTGTCCCTTGTGAATGAGCTGTTCTGTGGCTTACATTTGATTGACGGCTTAGCTCACCAGGCAAAAACAACTCTTCTACTGTGGGAAAAGCAGATTTTTGGAGATAAGGAATCTGGTGGCTCCCCTAGCTTTGGGACAACAGAATTGGAGTCTGGAACAGTGCACTTGGTGAGATCTGTGTGTGATGCTGTCCAAGCCAAAGGGCGTGCAAAGGATGACAGGTTTGTGAAATTCTAAACCTTTTTGACCGCCAAAGGAGAATTTGACGAGGTTCCTTTGGTTTCATTCAGAGGAAATAGACTTGACCCACTCTGTCATAATGCTGCAGGGGTGTACAGCATCCATGATGATTTGGTGGAGTTTACCAGTGATTACATAGTGGACAGGAGTTTTGTCAAAGGAGTTGCTGCTGATTTGGAGCTTCCACAGTTCAAGGCTGGATTCAGAGCTCTGGGTCTGATTTCTAAGATAATCATTGATCCTCTCTGGAGAGCCTTGACCTTGAAGGGCAACATATTGAAAATGGAAGCACGATATCAAACTCTTGTTACCAAACTCAAGGAGTGGCAGGAGGATGGGAGACAGGTTGTTGAGGGAAATGCGTGCTTGTTTGATGACATTGAGGTGCCCGAGGACCTTGTGTTTGACAGGCTTACCATGTGGACAGACACAGACTTTTATGAGTTGACAGTTCAGATCGCTGAATTGCTACTTGCTAGTTGTCTGAGGGTATGTGGCAAGATGCTGTCTAGTAATCCTGATCATTGCAGGTATGTTCTGCCAACAGATGAGCTGAGAGCCAAGCTGAGGTCAATGCCAAAGAAAGATGCCAGCCTGCAGAGAGATGTTGGCCTGTTGGAGCATCTACAAAGGGCTAAATCGGGAGCCATTGGCATCACACTGGAGGCCGTGGTCATGTTCAAGGGGAGTCGCACCTGGGATTGGCTTCAGTCTTTGGACAGAGAAAAAGAATGTCAGTGCTGAAAGCACTTCAGCAGGCAGTTAAGCAAGAAAAAGTGTTGGCAACGGAGCGCTCAAGTCTCCAGAATGTGAAAGGCAACCGCACGAAAGCAGTTGTGAAGCCTGGACATGCTGCCACTGAGAAACAACAGAAAATTGCTGAACAGAACATTGAGGGAATGACAATGAAGTCAGAGGAGAGGGATTCAAGGCTTGCGAGTGAAGTAGCCAGACCTCAACAATCACCCCTACAGGGTGAAAGCACAATGACAGAGAAGTCTGAGGAGATGGAGAGGGAAGTAGCCAGACCTCAACATTCACCCCTACAGGGTGAAAGCACAATGACAGAGAAGTCTGAGGAGATGGTGAGGGAAGTAGCCAGACATCAACAATCACCCCTACAGGGTGAAAGCACAATGACAGAGAAGTCTGAGGAGATGGAGAGGGAAGTAGCCAGACCTCAACATTCACCCCTACAGGGTGAAAGCACAATGACAGAGAAGTCTGAGGAGATGGAGAGGGAAGTAGCCAGACCTCAACAATCACCCCTACAGGGTGAAAGCACAATGACAGAGAAGTCTGAGGAGATGGAGAGGGAAGTAGCCAGACCTCAACAATCACCCCTACAGGGTGAAAGCACAATGACAGAGAAGTCTGAGGAGATGGAGAGGGAAGTAGCCAGACCTCAACATTCACCCCTACAGGGTGAAAGCACAATGACAGAGAAGTCTGAGGAGATGGAGAGGGAAGTAGCCAGACCTCAACATTCACCCCTACGGGGTGAAAGCACAATGACAGAGAAGTCTGAGGAGATGGAGAGGGAAGTAGCCAGACCTCAACAATCAGCCCTACGGGGTGAAAGCACAATGACAGAGAAGTCTGAGGAGATGGAGAGGGAAGTAGCCAGACCTCAACAATCAGCCCTACGGGGTGAAGTGAGTCCTGCTGAAAAGACTTGTTGAAAATAAACAGAAAGCTATGGAGCATGAACAACACCATCCAGGTGGACACTACACCATGGTGACACATGATTTGATCAGAGAGCTAGAGAAGTGTGGTGGTTTGTGGGAGAAAGAGGATGATATGGATGAACAGTTGGCCTTATTAGATAAACATGATAGGTATTCTGCAGTTATCTGCCAACTTCAGTTCCAGAAATATGTACTTTGTATGAAAAATGAGAACGGGCTTCTCAACGATTCAGTTGCCGGCATAAAACGTAGCTTCGAAGAACTTGTGACAAATTTGAGATCATTTATCTCAAAAAACAACACCTCTGAAGAAGTCAAAGCCCCCTGTCTGAAACGAAAAGCAGACACAACTGAGACATTGCCCGACAAACCACCCAAAAAAGATGGTGAAAGTGGCTGAGAATGTTGTGGGCAGGGTTTCAAAGTGAGCCACAGGTGTGGTTAGGGATGCAGAGCCAATGAAGAGCTACGCACCCAGAAAACAAAAACGTTGCCTACCTGCTGAAGTTACTGTTCAGGTATCCACCTGGTGAAAAAGGGCGGGAGATCCTCTAGAAAAGTAGCCCTCACAAAGCCAGTACACATCCAGTAATGTAGAGAACAGAGAAAAACAAGATTGTAGAGAAACTAAGACCACAGATCTAATTGTATTATGACCAGGTCTACTAAATGGGGGAAAAAGGTTGTTTAGTCTGACAAAAATACCATTTTAGTTTGACATACTAGGCTTAAGTTTTCATCAGTGTTGAAAACAGATATCTTTAGAATCTTTTAGACAGATTTATCAGTTAAAGTACAAAAAGGAAAATAAATAAGCATAAATATTGGTTTGTATTTACAATGGTGTTTGTTCTTCACTGGTTGACCTGGCCTGGTCTCTCTCTCTCTCTCTCTCTGTGTCTCTCTCTCTGTCTCTCTCTGTCTCTCTCTCTCTGTGTCTCTCTCTCTTTCTCTCTCTGTGTCTCTATCTCTAATTGTTCATATGTCTTTGATCTAAGTTATTGTACTAACAAAATAAATGTTCTCACAGGTAGTTGGATGAATGCACCATCTCTACAACCCATGGATCCAGGCCAGGGGCAGTAGATACCACCATCTCTACAACCCATGGATCCAGGCCAGGGGCAGTACCACCATCTCTACAACCCATGGATCCAGGCCAGGGGCAGTACCACCATCTCTACAACCCATGGATCCAGGACAGGGGCAGTAGATACCACCATCTCTACAACCCATGGATCCAGGCCAGGGGCAGTACCACCATCTCTACAACCCATGGATCCAGGCCAGGGGCAGTACCACCATCTCTACAACCCATGGATCCAGGCCAGGGGCAGTAGATACCACCATCTCTACAACCCATGGATCCAGGACAGGGGCAGTAGATACCACCATCTCTACAACCCATGGATCCAGGCCAGGGGCAGTACCACCATCTCTACAACCCATGGATCCAGGCCAGGGGCAGTAGATACCACCATCTCTACAACCCATGGATCCAGGACAGGGGCAGTACCACCATCTCTACAACCCATGGATCCAGGCCAGGGGCAGTAGATACCACCATCTCTACAACCCATGGATCCAGGCCAGGAGCAGTACCACCATCTCTACAACCCATGGATCCAGGCCAGGGGCAGTAGATACCACCATCTCTACAACCCATGGATCCAGGCCAGGGGCAGTAGATACCACCATCTCTACAACCCATGGATCCAGGCCAGGGGCAGTAGATACCACCATCTCTACAACCCATGGATCCAGGACAGGGGCAGTAGATACCACCATCTCTACAACCCATGGATCCAGGACAGGGGCAGTACCACCATCTCTACAACCCATGGATCCAGGACAGGGGCAGTAGATACCACCATCTCTACAACCCATGGATCCAGGACAGGGGCAGTAGATACCACCATCTCTACAACCCATGGATCCAGGACAGGGGCAGTAGATACCACCATCTCTACAACCCATGGATCCAGGCCAGGGGCAGTACCACCATCTCTACAACCCATGGATCCAGGACAGGGGCAGTAGATACCACCATCTCTACAACCCATGGATCCAGGACAGGGGCAGTAGATACCACCATCTCTACAACCCATGGATCCAGGCCAGGGGCAGTACCACCATCTCTACAACCCATGGATCCAGGCCAGGGGCAGTACCACCATCTCTACAACCCATGGATCCAGGCCAGGGGCAGTAGATACCACCATCTCTACAACCCATGGATCCAGGACAGGGGCAGTAGATACCACCATCTCTACAACCCATGGATCCAGGCCAGGGGCAGTACCACCATCTCTACAACCCATGGATCCAGGCCAGGGGCAGTAGATACCACCATCTCTACAACCCATGGATCCAGGACAGGGGCAGTAGATACCACCATCTCTACAACCCATGGATCCAGGCCAGAGGCAGTACCACCATCTCTACAACCCATGGATCCAGGACAGGGGCAGTACCACCATCTCTACAACCCATGGATCCAGGACAGGGGCAGTAGATACCACCATCTCTACAACCCATGGATCCAGGCCAGAGGCAGTACCACCATCTCTACAACCCATGGATCCAGGCCAGGGGCAGTAGATACCACCATCTCTACAACCCATGGATCCAGGACAGGGGCAGTACCACCATCTCTACAACCCATGGATCCAGGCCAGGGGCAGTAGATACCACCATCTCTACAACCCATGGATCCAGGACAGGGGCAGTACCACCATCTCTACAACCCATGGATCCAGGCCAGGGGCAGTAGATACCACCATCTCTACAACCCATGGATCCAGGCCAGGGGCAGTACCACCATCTCTACAACCCATGGATCCAGGCCAGGGGCAGTAGATACCACCATCTCTACAACCCATGGATCCAGGCCAGGGGCAGTACCACCATCTCTACAACCCATGGATCCAGGCCAGGGGCAGTAGATACCACCATCTCTACAACCCATGGATCCAGGACAGGGGCAGTACCACCATCTCTACAACCCATGGATCCAGGACAGGGGCAGTAGATACCACCATCTCTACAACCCATGGATCCAGGCCAGGGGCAGTAGATACCACCATCTCTACAACCCATGGATCCAGGACAGGGGCAGTACCACCATCTCTACAACCCATGGATCCAGGACAGGGGCAGTAGATACCACCATCTCTACAACCCATGGATCCAGGACAGGGGCAGTACCACCATCTCTACAACCCATGGATCCAGGACAGGGGCAGTAGATACCACCATCTCTACAACCCATGGATCCAGGACAGGGGCAGTAGATACCACCATCTCTACAACCCATGGATCCAGGACAGGGGCAGTAGATACCACCATCTCTACAACCCATGGATCCAGGACAGGGGCAGTAGATACCACCATCTCTACAACCCATGGATCCAGGACAGGGGCAGTAGATACCACCATCTCTACAACCCATGGATCCAGGACAGGGGCAGTAGATACCACCATCTCTACAACCCATGGATCCAGGACAGGGGCAGTAGATACCACCATCTCTACAACCCATGGATCCAGGCCAGGGGCAGTAGATACCACCATCTCTACAACCCATGGATCCAGGCCAGGGGCAGTAGATACCACCATCTCTACAACCCATGGATCCAGGCCAGGGGCAGTACCACCATCTCTACAACCCATGGATCCAGGACAGGGGCAGTAGATACCACCATCTCTACAACCCATGGATCCAGGACAGGGGCAGTAGATACCACCGCCTTTCAAACACCGGGGATGACATATCTGCAGGTTAGTCGCTGTCATTGTCATAGCTTGTACTGTAGTGTACCAACGGCTCATTTCTACCACAACAGAATGACGACTGAGATTCCAACACACAGGGTTTCAATGCTCTTGGACAACAGAAAAGCGTAGACCATTGAGACATGATGATGGTGTCTAAGATGTATTGTGTGCTCTCTCTGACGTTGAACCAGAAGTGCACCACGTGTTGCTCATTCTGGTTAGTGTTGCATGATTAAGCTATTCACACACGGAAATACAATCGTTTTTTAAGCCTGTGTGATGGTCTCCTCTCGGTGTAGCGATCTCTGTCTGTCTTGAACTTTGTGTTGATTATTATCTAGCATGATTATGGAGCTAGCTGCTGTCTTAACAGCACAAAAAACCCTATTACAACTGACTGTTCATTTTTATTCTCAGGTTTCTCTCCTCAGTCTGTATCCAGAGAGTCCCTCATCTTTGGGCCAGGATAAGGATCTCTCCTCAGTCTGTATCCAGAGAGTCCCTCATCTTTGGGCCAGGATAAGGATCTCTCCTCAGTCTGTATCCAGAGAGTCCCTCATCTTTGGGCCAGGATAAGGATCTCTCCTCAGTCTGTATCCAGAGAGTCCCTCATCTTTGGGCCAGGATAAGGATCTCTCCTCAGTCTGTATCCAGAGAGTCCCTCATCTTTGGGCCAGGATAAGGATCTCTCCTCAGTCTGTATCCAGAGAGTCCCTCATCTTTGGGCCAGGATAAGGATCTCTCCTCAGTCTGTATCCAGAGAGTCCCTCATCTTTGGGCCAGGATAAGGATCTCTCCTCAGTCTGTATCCAGAGAGTCCCTCATCTTTGGGCCAGGATAAGGATCTCTCCTCAGTCTGTATCCAGAGAGTCCCTCATCTTTGGGCCAGGATAAGGATCTCTCCTCAGTCTGTATCCAGAGAGTCCCTCATCTTTGGGCCAGGATAAGGATCTTAGACCTTGTCCTTGGTGTGGCTTTGGACCAACTCTGTTTCTGTAAAGAAGACACCTTGTCTGCATCATCACATGGCCAACTGACAGCCAACTGACTGCCTCTGGCCTCCATGTCTGTGTCTGTCTGCTTAGAGGACTGACTGACTGTTCTGAGACCTGTTGTTCCACATTCCACTGACTCATTCCACAGCAGAACCACAGCTGATTAGGATGTTACAGGACAAAGAGAGACTGATCTGTGAGTAGAGACTACAGCACTCACAAAGTAGAGACTACAGCACCCACAAAGCATTGCAGCGTCCCTTACTGACACTTGTAGGCCTACTTGCACTGCCTGCTTTTACTACTGTCTACCTCAAGGTCATTTTTTCTGTAAGTTAATGTTCTGTAAATACTCCCAGGTTTGGTGTTTCAGATGTTTATGGTCTATGTTACCAGTTTTACTCTGTGTGCAGTTGGGGTTTTTGTTCTCCAGGAAATTGCAGCTTGTGGAAAATATCACACAATTTACTGCTGACAAATTTGACATTTATATTTTTATTTTATGTTGGAACATGTTCTGTTTCTGGATAATAAAGTATACTTTGAATATCATATTTATGGATTCTCATTGGTTATAGAAAATAACGACGTTCAATATTCGTTTTCCCACTGTAGTCACTTAAATGGCCACATGGGGTCATTATTGTGCTAACTTGAGTTCAAAGAAGTGTGCGCGTTTTCTAAGAGCTAGACAGAGAGTGAAGGAACACATTACCATCAACACAACTAGAAAATCAACTGCTTCTCATTATTCACTACTTATAATTCACATATGAGTGAAGCTGTGTACATAGTTTAGTTTCAGGCCTTGTGTATCTTATTGTCTCTTCTGTACAGCATTTTGCTACACCCACAGTAATGTGTATGCGACCAATACAATTTGATTTGATCCCTTGGCCAGTCCAACTGACACACAGTGATTAAGGAAAGGGAGTCATTCAATAAAAACATGAAGAGGGATGTGTGTATTACCGTCATAAAACTACAGTGGTGGAAAAACTACTGAATCGTCATACTTGAGTAAAAGTAAAGATACCTTCATAGAAAAGGACTCAAGTAACCAGTACAATACTACTTGAGTAAGAGTAAATGCTATACATAAAATTCCTGATATTAAGCAAACCAGACACCATGATTCTTTACAATTATATTTTTTACAGACAGATAAGGGCACACTCCCACACTCACATCATTTTCAAACGCAGTATTTGTGTTTAGTGAGTCCGCCAGGTCAGAGGCAGTAGGGATGATTGATAGGTGCGTATACGGACCATATTGCTGTCCTGCCTGAGCATTCGAAATGTACAAGTACTTTTGGGTGTCAGGGAAAATGTATGGGAGTAAAAAGTACATTATTTTCTTTAGGAATGTAGTGAAGTAAAAGTATAAGTAAAAGTATAAGTTCTCAAAAATATAAATAGTAAAGTGAAGTACTGACACAGCAAAAAACGACTTAAATAGTACTTAAAAGTATTTTTACTTATGCATGGTCAGCATGATGAAAAGTGACATGAATTCTATATTAAAATCTTTTTTCTTTATGGTTCGAGTTTTCACAAACCTGGGAACATAAAATAGTGGACTGCTGTTCCTTTCCACACATTACATTTTTGCATGCGTGCACCTGTATGAATATACAGGGCATTCAGGAAGTATTCACACCCCTTGACCCTTTCCACATTTTGTTGTGCTACAAAGTGGGATTAAAATGGATTTAATTGTCATTTTTTGTCAACGATCTACACAAAATATATAATATATACGATGTACACAACATATATAATATATGCGATCTACACAAATCTTACATTTGTAGAAAAATATATACAAATAAAACACTAATATCTTGATTACATAAGTATTCAACCCCCTGAATCAATACATGTTAGAATCACCTTTGGCAGCGATTACAACTGTGAGTCTTTCTGGGTCTCTAAGAGCTTTTCACACCTTGATTGTACAATATTTGCAAATTATTCTTTAAACAATTCTTCAAGCTCTGTAAAGTTGGTTGTTGATCATTGCTGGACAGCCATTTTCAAGTCTTGCCATAGATGTTCAAGCAGATTGAAGTCAAAACTGTAACTATGCCACTCAGGAGCATTGATGTTGTCTTGGTTATTAACACCAGTAAGAAACTCCAGTTAGAAACTCCAGTGCCTCAGATAGTATTCAACACCCCTTGACATTTTACACATTTTGTTGTGTTACAGTCTGAATTTAACATGTTTAAAATGTAGATTTTTTTTGTCACTCGTCTACACAAAATACCCAATAATGTCAAAGTGAAATTATGTTTTTATTTTTTATAAATTAATAAAAATTGTAAAGCTGAAATATCTTGAGTCAATAAGTATTCAACCCCTTTGTTTTGGCGAGCCTAAATAAATGCATAAGTAAAAATGTGCTTAACAAGTCACATAATAAGTTGCATAGACTCAACCGTGTTCAATAGTGTTTACCATGATTTTTTTGTAATGACTACCTCATCTCTGTACCCAACAACTATCTGTAAGGTCCCTCAGTCAAGCAGTGAATTTCAAACACAGACTCAACCGCATGGTGAAGTTATTAATTACACTTTATAGTGACTGGGTGTATTGATACACCATCCAAAGATACAGGCGTCCTTCCTAACTCAGTTGCCGGAGAGGAAGGAAACTGCTCAGGGATTTCCCCATAATGCCAATGGGGATTTTAAAAGAGTTACAGAGTTTAATGGCTGTGATAGGAAAAAACTGAGGATGGATCAACAATATTGTAGTTACTCCACAATACTAACCTAATTGACAGAGTGAAAAGAAGGAAGTCTGTACAGAATAAAAGGTATTCCAAAACATGCATCCTGTTTGCAACAAGGCACTAATGTAATACTGCAAAAAAATGTGGCAAAGAAATTAACTTCATGTCTTGAATACAAACTTATGTTTGGGGCAAATCCTATACAACACATTACTGAGTACCACTCTCCATATTGTCAAGCATAATGGTAGCTGCATCATGTTATGGGCAGCCTGTGCCCGACCCACGATGCAGAAATGTAATTGTTTTGAACACCTGTGCTATCTCCTCTGGTAACTTATTTTCTTTCCCCAGAAATGCCCAGTATTGGCTATGGGGAAATAACTCACTGTCACTTCAGCAGGAATGTCATTGGGACCCCATACCAGAACATATTACAGTTTAGGGGGACGAATGGAATGGTGTTAATCTAAGCAGCACAATGCTTTAACAGTGCAGCTCCCACAGACTCTCTGGAGATGCTGGGAGATATGAAAGTGAGAAGGCCTCGACTGATGGAAGTTAATTATGCTAATGAAACGTTTGCGTGGCGTTTGGTTCCCGGTGGTGCGTGGGACTGACTGGATATTGTGGCTCTATCTAGGTGCTGTTAGGATGCTATGCTGGATGTGATACAGAACAGAGGACCCTATGCTTATATCGATGTCTACTGTCTGTGTGTCTGTATGAGATTGGGGGCCCGTATATTCTCATTACCAATAGAGTTAGATGTACTGAGCAGATATACACAGTCTATTAATCCTCCATACAAAAAAATAACATTCAATTTGTTTTAAGTGGTCATTAAACGCTGAAGGATCTTATGATATCTGGACCCCTACCTCACTCTAGCCCACCACTCTATGATATCTGGACCCCCACCTCACTCTAGCCCACCACTATGATATCTGGACCACCAACCTCACTCTAGCCCACCACTCTGATATCTGGACCCCAACCTCACTCTAGCCCACCACTCTATGATATCTGGACCCCTACCTCACTCTAGCCCACCACTCTATGATATCTGGACCCCCACCTCACTCTAGCCCACCACTCTATAATATCTGGACCCCCACCTCACTCTAGCCCACCACTCTGATATCTGGACCCCCACCTCACTCTAGCCCACCACTCTGATATCTGGACCCCAACCTCACTCTAGCCCACCACTCTGATATCAGGACCCCCACCTCACTCTAGCCCACCACTCTATAATATCTGGACCCCCACCTGACTCTAGTCCACCACTCTGATATCAGGACCCCCACCTCACTCTAGCCCACCACTCTATAATATCTGGACCCCCACCTCACTCTAGCCCACCACTATGATATCTGGACCCCCACCTCACTCTAGCCCACCACTCTGATATCTGGACCCCCACCTCACTCTGGTCCACCACTCTGATATCTGGACCCCCACCTCACTCTAGCCCACCACTCTGATATCTGGACCACCAACCTCACTCTAGCCCACCACTATGATATCTGGACCCCCACCTCACTCTGGTCCACCACTCTGATATCTGGACCCCAACCTCACTCTAGCCCACCACTCTGATATCTGGACCTCCAGCCTCACTCTAGCCCACCACTCTGATATCTGGACCCCCACCTCACTCTAATCCACCACTCCGATATCAGGACCCCCACCTCACTCTAGCCCACCCCTCTATGATATCTGGACCCCCAACCTCACTCTAGCCCACCACTCTGATATCTGGACCCCCACCTCACTCTAGCCCACCACTCTATGATATCTGGACCCCCACCTCACTCTAGCCCACCACTCTATGATATCTGGACCCCCACCTCACTCTAGCCCACCACTCTATGATATCTGGACCCCCAACCTCACTCTAGCCCACCACTCTGATATCTGGACCCCCACCTCACTCTAGCCCACCACTCTATAATAGCTGGACCCCCACCTCACTCTAGCCCACCACTCTGATATCTGGACCCCCACCTCACTCTAGCCCACCACACTGATATCTGGACCCCCACCTCACTCTAGCCCACCACTCTATGATATCTGGACCCCCACCTCACTCTAGCCCACCACTCTGATATCTGGACCCCCACCTCACTCTGGTCCACCACTCCTTGTGGAAATGAGAGCGGGAGCACAACAAAAGACGATGGTGGAATTCCCCTTCCCCTCCCCTCTGGGAGTTTAATGACAGGGTCACGGTCTGCATTTGAACTCAAGGACCAAAGACATCCAGGGTCAAAGGTCAGGCCTGAACACTACAGACTGGGGAGATGAGGTCAGGGGTTGCAGACAAACACCCTGCTTGACCTCTTCAGCGCCCTGAACGGCAGAGGATGAGGATGTTTTCTCTGTATTGAATAAAAACAGGATCATGATTTGGCTGCCCTCTATAATAGTTTGTCAGTTAGAAGGTTAGTCTGTTCTGGTCAGTTACTGTAGTCTGTCAGTTATCCTGCAGTTATACCTGTCCAAAAATGTAATCGGTAACTTAACTTTTGGATTACCCAAACTCAGTAACGTAATCTGACTACATTCCATTACTTTTAGATTAGCCTACTTTCCCTTTAAGAGGCATTAGAAGAAGACAAAAATGTATGTTACCAACTGAAAGACATCTATTGCAGGATAAATCAATGTTAAAGTTTACATAGCTGGCCATATATGGATGTTAAATTTTACTTTGAGTTGGTTATGTAGGTTTCTTTTAACCCATCACGTTCTACTACATATAATAATACGATTAAATTGTATCTTTACATTAAAAACCAAAGTCTATCAGAATTCCAGTCATTCCAGTAAATGTTATACCCCTTGATCTTCAAGAATAGGACTTGGAAATATGGAGGTATAGTTTAGCCAAATTGTTTAACCTGAGCATGACCCCAAAACTAAGGACTTATTAGCCAGCCCTACTCTGTTGTTTATGATTTTGTTGTCATGGAGGACTGATTGGGCTCATTGATTTGAGTTGAAAAATAAATGCTGCGCTCATGGAATGGCAAGAGTGTGCAAAGCTGTCATCTAGGCAAAGGGCGGCTACTTTGAAGAATCTAAAATCTAAAATATATTTTGATTTGTTTAACAGTTTTTTGGTCACTACATGATCCCTTATGTGTTATTTCATAGTTTTGATGTCTTCACTATTATTCTACAATAATTTTTTTATCAGCATGAATTAGATTGAGCTCGAAAAGTCCCACTTTTATTCCACAGTCTTGGATCTGCACTATGCAGCTGTTGCAAAAGGCTCACTGTCTGTCCACTGCTTTCGAAAACAATGATTGATAGGCAGCTTAAACTTCTTGAATTCAACCATTATTGGGTTCAAATACACATTTAGATTTGTGAACAGCCATCCACAACAACCACAATCCATAAGGCGCAAATAGCTGAATGAGAGAGCAGCAATGCTGATTTGAATGTCATTGAGAAAACAGAGAAGTGTCAGAGATTTTTTTCCCACAAACATCTTTTCCCACAACACCTTTCTGAATTTAAAAGTAATCCTTGAAGTAATCATTTCGTTTTTCAAAAGTATCGGTAATCTGATTGCAATATTTTTGCTGGTAACGTAACGGATTACAGTTACCATTTTTTTTGTCCATGTTATGGACATGTAATGGTTAGTCTGTTCTGGTCAGTTACTATATTCATGTTACACAAAGCCTTATTCATACCATATAGATGATCCAACAGAGATAAAACACTCCTAATCATCTGCTATCCAACCCCTGAAAAGGATTCCGGTCTTACAACCTGCACCCTGACTTTATTCTCAATTAGTTTAAGTGCCATACAAATGGGTTCAATCTGTTGCTCTGATTCACAGGCCCTCTGTGTGTGTATGTTGTGTGCGTGTATGCGCGTGTGAGAGAGAGAAGCTCAAGGAGGGGGAGGGATGGACAGGGGAGGGTGTTCACTCACTCATCCCCTTGGTGCTGGCTGGACATAGGGCCGCAACAAAGGCTCTCCACTTCTGTCTGTCTCTGACCATCTTATTCAACCTCACATCAGACCTCTGTCTGTCTGTCTGTCTGTCTGTCTGTCTGTCTGTCTGTCTGTCTGTCTGTCTGTCTGTCTGTCTGTCTGTCTGTCTGTCTGTCTGTCTGTGACTATCTTATTCAACCTCACATCAGACCTCTGCCTGCCTGCCTGCCTGTCCGTCCGTCCGTCCGTCCGTCCGTCTCTCTGTCTGCCGGTCTAACTTCTCCCCCTTTTTTTCTCCTCTACTTTTTCTCTCTATTCCTGGACAGGAAAAGGCACAACGCTCGATCACCATAAAACATTTTTTTGTTGGACACAGTCCCCAAGTTTAAAAGACTGACGTTGCGGCCATCAATGGCCTTCTTCAGATTCTGAAAAAGGCCATTGAAGGCCGGAACGTCAGTCCTTTAAACTTGCTTTATAAAACGCTCAATTTTTAATGGTGAGCGAATGTTGCGCATTTTCCTGTCTAATGATGTCTACACATTTTTAGGTTGCACCTCAACTCACGTTGGCTGAGCAGCATCTACTTCTTTACACTCTTTCTCTTCCTGCCAGCAGCACACCCAGAAGCACACTGTGTGTGTGTGTGTGTGTGTGTGTGTGTGTGTGTGTGTGTGTGTGTGTGTGTGTGTGTGTGTGTGTGTGTGTGTGTGTGTGTGTGTGTGTGTGTGTGTGTGTGTGTGTGTGTGTGTGTGTGTGTGTGTGTGTGCGTGCACAGTGTGGATGATAGGCTATGTGTATTTGGTCTAAGGGGATTTGCTGGGCTCTGCCCGCCAATGACCAGGACTGTGTGACAGTTCCAGGACCCTAAGCGGAGAGGAGGGAGGCTGGCGAGACGGACATCAAAACAAAAAGGGCAGCAGGGGTGATAATCCTACCTAATGCCCCCAATCTGCCCTGACACTCTGGTGAGGGGGAGGCTGAGTGCACTCATGAGGAGTGGGCGACCAAGGACACTT
This sequence comes from Salvelinus namaycush, assembly GCF_016432855.1. Lineage (NCBI taxonomy): Eukaryota > Metazoa > Chordata > Actinopteri > Salmoniformes > Salmonidae > Salvelinus > Salvelinus namaycush. Next base: position 77,905,115 of record NC_052307.1, read on the forward strand.
TCTAGGGGGCTAGCTAGCTAGCTGTCCACTTCCCCTCTGTGGCTCTCTGTTGAGCGGGTGTGCTAGCTGTCTGAATGAACTCATGCTAGAGGGCACTTCTCAGCGGGCTATAGCTAGCAGGTCTCTCTCTAGTCACCCACTAAGGGCCCTAGACGATGATGGATGTCCGTGTGTAATGAGGGCCAGACAGGGACCCTTCTGATGCTGATTGATCAGAGCTGGTCCTGCTGTGGCATCCCTGTCCATCAATTATGTAATCATTCTGGTCTGTCTCTGTCTCCACTGGACATGGGGATTTAGACTGAGGACTGTTCTCAACTAAGATTAAAGAGAAACTAACTCTGTCTCCACTGGACATGGGGATTTAGACTGAGGACTGTTCTCAACTAAGATTAAAGAGAAACTGTCTCTGTCTCCACTGGACATGGGGATTTAGACTGAGGACTGTTCTCAACTAAGATTAAAGATAAACTGACTCTGCCTCCACTGGACATGGGGATTTAGACTGAGGACTGTTCTCAACTAAGATTAAAGAGAAACTAACTCTGTCTCCACTGGACATGGGGATTTAGACTGAGGACTGTTCTCAACTAAGATTAAAGAGAAACTGTCTCTGTCTCCACTGGACATGGGGATTTAGACTGAGGACTGTTCTCAACTAAGATTAAAGAGATACTGACTCTGCATGCCATTCCAGAATGTTATTGCATTCCTTTGCCCTCCCTCTTCTTTTGTGGATGTGGAATAACTGTAGGTATTTATGATATACAGTACAGTCTGAAATTATTAACCCCTTGATAAAGATTTTCAATTTTAAGTCTTGGTTCCAGTAGTTTAAATATTTTTCTAAAAGATTCAGTTGGATATGATCTCTGCAAGGTTTTGTATATCTTACCCATCATATGTGTAACGCTCGTCTGAAGAAGTGGACCACAGTGCAGCGTGGTACGTGTTTATGATAATTTATTCACCAAAAACATTCAAGCAAAATAACAACGTGAGAAACGAAACAGTTCTGTCAGGTATACACACTAAACAGAAAACAACTTCCCACAAAACACAGGTGGGAAAAGGCTACCTAAGTATGGTTCTCAATCAGAGACAACGATAGACAGCTGCCTCTGATTGAGAACCACACCCGGCCAAACACATAGAAATATAACATATAGAATGCCCACCCTAATCACACCCTGGCCTAACCAAAATAGAGACTAAAACCCTCTCTATGGCCAGGGCGTGACAATATCTGTATACTTTTCTGATTCAAATAGGTTTCCCTCAACATTGCTCTGATGACTGTATAAAATAAATAATTTAAATACTGAGCTATATTTTATGCTCAAAAAAAGGAGGAAATGATATTATTTTATCATAATATAATTGCTCAAGGAAAGAGATTTTGTTAAACAAGTATTTTTTTTTCTCTCAAAAAGGTAGGGGTCAAAATTATTGACACTCCTTAAGATTCTTATAAATAAAGTAATAAAAAGTTGAGTATTTGGTCCCATATTCCTAGCACGCAATGACTACATCAAGCTTGTGACTCTACAAACTTGTTGGATGCATTTGCAGTTCGTTATGGATGTGTTTCAGATTATTTTGTTCCCAATAGAAATGAATGGTAAGGCAGGTAGCCTAGTGGTTAGAGGCAGGTAGCCTAGTGGTTAGAGGCAGATAGCCTAGTGGTTAGAGGCAGGTAGCCTAGTGGTTAGAGGCAGATAGCCTAGTGGTTAGAGGCAGGTAGCCTAGTGGTTAGGGGCAGGTAGCCTAGTGGTTAGAGGCAGGTAGCCTAGTGGTTAGGGGCAGGTAGCCTAGTGGTTAGAGGCAGGTAGCCTAGTGGTTATAGGCAGGTAGCCTAGTGGTTAGAGATAGGTAGCCTAGTGGTTAGAGGCAGGTAGCCTAGTGGTTAGAGACACGTAGCCTAGTGGTTAGAGGCAGGTAGCCTAGTGGTTAGAGGCAGGTAGCCTAGTGGTTAGAGTGTTGGGTCAGTAACTGAAAGGTTGCTAGATTGAATCTCTGAGTTGACAAGGTAAAAATCTGTTGTTCTGCCCCTGAACAAGGCAGTTAACCCACGGTTCCCCAGTAGGCTGTCATTGTAAAATAAGAATTTGTTCTTAACTGACTTGCCTAGTTAAATACATTTTTTTTAAATACTGCGCAGGTGTCAACCTCATTCCACGGATGGCTGTGTCTGCGGGTTTTCGCTCCTCTCTTGTACTTGACTGATGAATTAAGGTCGATAATTAGTAAGGAACTCCCCTCGCCTGGTTGTCTAGGTCTTAATTGAATGGGAAAACCAAAAACCTGCAAACATTAGGCCCTCCATGGAATGAGTTTGGTACCACTGATGTACTGTGTCATTTTGGAGTCACTTTTATTATTATTATAAGAATAGACTATATTTCTAAACTCTTCTCCAGTCATATGGACGCTACCATGATTGAGGATAATCCTGAATGAATTGTAAATAATTACGAGTGAGAGAGTATACGGAGGGTCAAAGATCATACCGCCAAGATACTGTACGCTAACCTATCACCATTACCACATAACGGGAGGGTAGCATGTCTTGGGGTATGATCTTTGACCCTCCGTAACTCTCTCACGATTCATTCAGAATTATTCAGAATCAAGGTAGCATCCATATGTATGTAGAAGTGTTTAGAAACATAGTCTATTCTTATTTACAATACACAGGAAGTATTTTCTACTAAACTGCAGTATGCTGACCATCCCCGGTCAGGCATTTTGCCATTGCCCTCTGCATGTGATAGTATGGCTTGGGAGATGCAGTTTGTTGCACTGTTTGGCTGAAGGGAAACGCACGCACGCACGCACACACGCACGCACGCACGCACGCACGCACGCACGCACGCACGCACGCACGCACGCACACACGCACACACACACACACACACACACACACACACACACACACACAGATTATGGGGATGAATTAGCCAACAGCTGTGCAGATCACCAGTCAGCCTCCAGAGGAACAGGGAGAATCAAGAGAGTGTTGTGTTCCTCCTCTCTCCAAAAACAGGAGAACATTGTGTTTCCTAGAGAGTGTTGTGATAGGTGGTAGGTGGCAGGTGGCAGGTGATAGGTGGTAGGTGGTAGGTGGCAGGTGTTAGGTGGTAGGTGGTAGGTGGCAGGTGATAGGTGGTAGGTGGTAGGTGGCAGGTGGTAGGTGGTAGGTGGTAGCTGGCAGGTGATAGGTGGTAGGTGGTAGGTGGCAGGTGTTAGGTGGTAGGTGGTAGGTGGCAGGTGGTAGGTGGTAGGTGGTAGCTGGCAGGTGATAGGTGGTAGGTGGTAGGTGGTAGCTGGCAGGTGATAGGTGGTAGGTGGTAGCTGGCAGGTGATAGGTGGTAGGTGGTAGCTGGCAGGTGATAGGTGGTAGGTGGCAGGTGATAGGTGGTAGGTGGTAGGTGGCAGGTGTTAGATGGTAGGTTGCAGGCGGTAGGTGGCAGGTGGTAGGTGGTAGGTGGTAGGTGGCAGGTGATAGGTGATAGGTGGTAGGTGGTAGGTGATTGGTGATAGGTGATAGGTGGCAGGTGGTAGGGGGCAGGCGGTAGGTGATAGGTGGTAGGTGGCAGGTGATTGGTAATTGTTGACAGTTGGTAGGTGGCAGGTGGCAGGTGATAAGTGGCAGTTGATAGGTGATTTGTGATTGGTGATTGGTGATAGGTGGTTGTGTCTATGTGTGTGGACGACTCTGAGGCTTTGGGTCGTAATATCTTTAAAAAGCTGAGCTGAGGAACATTGCTGCTGTGTCCTTGACAGAAGCTCGTCTTTGCCCAGCACACCGGGCGGGCGGCCATGACAGTTTATGGTGGATCGAAGAGGCACAAGTTATGTGTTGGAGGCTGTCGCATCTCTGATAAAGGAGGCAATACATACCACAGGAGTAATAAAACAGGACAAGCCAATCAATATCCAGAGAGGCCGTTTGACCCACGCTTTAAAATGACTTGTCACACTCACTGCCCTATGCCTCTGTCGTTTCAGCCTCAGCTGAGATGGGTCTAGGGGGAGGGTTGGATATGATGACGTGGACCTCTTCAGATTGTCTTACAGAGGAATAGTTACTTCAATTGGACTACCGTG